>NW_009725481.1:0-203 GCF_000703405.1 Apaloderma vittatum
ATCTCCCTGAACGGTGTTTCTCAGCCCCAAGGCTCCTTCACTCTGTTCGAAGGGCCAGAGTATCACTAAGTGGGTGCTGCTCAGCCCAAGAGCTCCCTGCACGCTCGCTCTGGAGGCCCAAAATCCCCCTGAGTGGCTCCTTCTGAGAGCCAAAGCTACTTCCATCGGGATTTCTGAGCGCCAAACACTCCCTCATTGCTGTT
>NW_009725481.1:266-512 GCF_000703405.1 Apaloderma vittatum
TCATAAGCCCAGAATCTCCCCAAATCGGTGCTTCTGAGACAAAAAGATCCCTAATGCGTGTGTCTCAGAGGACCAAAAGCTCCGGAGGTGGGTGTTTCTCCAGCCACATCTCCCTAAATCACGGTTTTGGAAAACTAGGGGTTTCCTAAATCAATATTTGAGCCTGAAAGTTCCCCAAATGGGAAACACAAAACCCTGTGTTTCTCCCAGCACGGTGTCAGAGCCGCTGTCACTGTGATGTCAGAG
>NW_009725482.1:0-483 GCF_000703405.1 Apaloderma vittatum
TTTCTCATTAAAGCTGAGTACATTTGACTTGTGTAGGGTTTTGGCTGGAGTTTATACATAGCTTTTTTCACTCACTTCTCACTTGTTTTAAATGCATAGGAAGCCAGATTATTTATTGGTAGCATCTTGGACTTTGGAGATTTTAGGAGTTTCTGTGGTCTGTACACTAAAGTTTCTGCAGTATTTTGGAAGTTTTCTCCATTGAACAATGCTGTTCTTGCTGCTTCCTTTTACAGTTGCGGTTCTGTGTATCAGCTTCATACTATAGAAACTTTCACGTTGCCAGAAAACATAAAGATAATTGCACTGCCAAAATACCTAACTCCGCAGAGGGGTTTTCTTCACAGCATACTTAAAAATTGGCCGTTCTTTCCAATACTTTTCATAGTCATCTAAGACAAAAGTTCCAAAAGTACGAATGCTTTCCCTTCATTGCGTTGTACTGTATTGAGTCTACACCAAAAAGTACTTTTTGGTTAATGA
>NW_009725483.1:0-411 GCF_000703405.1 Apaloderma vittatum
TTCAAACCACTGAGCTGAGTTGAATTCTGTTCTAATTATGCTCCTCCCCCAAGGAATCAGTGCAGTCCTTTAAAATTTAATCTTTTATCATGTCTGTTTAATCATAAGACAAACCCTACCATTTACAAAAGATCAAGCAGAACTCAAAGCTGTAGCTGAGACTGTAACAAGGGCTTGTTCCTTCCAAGAACATCCCAGAAAACAGGGCAGATGGAGAGCACAAGAGCTCTTACGCATCAACTAGGCACATATCCTTCTGATGCAAGTTACTTAGACACAACAAACTTAAAATCGAGATCAGAATTTACATACATTGTGCCTATTTGTAGATTACAATGTTGATCTTCTCATACAAGTCTGTTCTCTTTGAGGTTCTAAGCGCTAGTTCTAAGTGTACAGGTGCTTCTTCTA
>NW_009725484.1:0-7317 GCF_000703405.1 Apaloderma vittatum
TATTTTTATATATATAAATAATTTATTTATATATATTTAAATGGAACAATATTTTCTGCATTGCAAGATACTATTTATATTTGCTAGATTATATATAAAATGAAGTGATGGTAGCAGCATGGAACAAACTTTAACCACTTCACCTTCATCAAGTTGAATAAATCCTTCCTATCAAATTCTTTCTGGAACTGCAGGACTGACCAGCTTTAAAACAACTGGTTAGAACTACAGTTCTTGTAAAATGACAGCAACAGCATATGGACAAGGTTCTGTCTATCAAAACCAAATTCACTTCTAGAGTGATACCAATGCCAGGTAAGCAATATTCAGTCATTAACTAGTAATAATCCATTAGTGACCTTAATTATACAGGACTGAAAAAAAGTAACAGCATGTATATTATTCAAACAGGAGAAAGCTCAAGCTTTCCTAGGAGCCAGTTATTCAAGAGGAATATTTTCAAATGCAAAAGAGAGTATGAGAGTAACCTGGATCAAGGTTAAACAATTTGTTTAAAGAAGGAAAGAAATCCCAGAGAAGTGAATCCCACACACTGTAATTCTTCCTCTCCCTATAACGTGTGTAACCCTGGGTCTGCAAACGAGCTCAAGACACCAGTGCATCACTCTGTATTTGAAATGTGTATGATCTTTTGTATGTCATTATGTCCATTTATGGCATGGGCTGCACACAGAGATCCCATGGAATGTTAAACCTGCAGTTTAATGTGCTCTTCTTAATTATTTTTTTCACAGAAAGTTCTTAAGTACATATAAATTAAAATACTACTAATTCATGTCAGCCCCAAGATGTAATAGCCATATTTCAGGACAGAGTACTGCCTTTTTTTTTTTTTCCCCCCCAAATTACTGTCTGGAAATACCTGGGAATTTGCTGATGCAATTATCATTTAAATATCTCCTTTGACATGTAATATAGGAATTCCAGCACTACTGGAGTTAAGAGTCAAGGGTGTCTGCTGTAGCCCCACACTTTCTGGAAGCAGCAGGTGAAGCAGATATCATCCTAACACAGACACTATTTCTATATTGCTTCAGGCTTTTTTAGAGAGTAGCACCATTTATTTTCAAACTAACAAAACTGTACACTCTAAGCGGCTGATCTAGTATCGGAAATTTTTCTCTACTATCTTAGTTTTAATTGAGCTTTCAAAATCCAGATTACAAAGTGGTTCCAGAGCTCCATGGCAAATAAGGAAAGTATCAAGTTAACCATTTGTAGGATTGATCAAGTTTAATTTAATTTTCTTTCCCTGTTCTTACTAACCTATATGTTACGTGTGTATTTAGTAATAGCCATCAGTCTCTGCAATGTGCATACAGGGATGATTTCTGCGGATGAAATCGTACATTTTACTGCTTTGTTAATAGGCTGGTATTTTAGTTTTCCAGAATGATTCATATTATTCAGCTATGCAATCATCAGGATTCCTTTAAATTTTATATCAACAAAATAGCCCCATGAAGATAATTTTACATCTGCAGATAGATATTTAGAACATATCGCTGACATTAAGCATGCAAGGTTTTTAATATCTGAGTACACGATTTGTGAAGTGCCCACTGGTTCCACTTTCAGGAGCTCCTGCTCCTCGCTTTGTAGAAGCGCAATAGAGGCTTTACTTTTACAGTTATATTTTACTTTCAAGGGACTTAAAACACCATTGATATTAGTTTTGTCAACCTGAAAGAATGAATTCAGACCCTGGACTGATCTTTCAAATATATTCCAATGATTATGTACATAATTATGACTGTAATAAATTTTGTGTGTATTCCTATGTCTGAGATCCTACCTTCTCTGACAAAACCAGCTGGAGGTGGCAAAAGAACGTTAAAAACCTGGGACACACAAAGCTTTCTTTGCTCCTCTGCCTTCACAAAGAGGTTCAGATTGTTTTACAGAGCAATCTGAGATGATACTCTGAACTGTCAGAGGTTTGGTTAATCATTCAGAAGGAGAGTTACAGGTGAACTTTCTTTTGAACCTCAGGAAGAATAGCTCAAAATCCTATTTATCTCCAAGCTTGTGTGTGCAATTAGGAAACTGAACAGATATCTGAAAGAGAACTTTTGAAACAGCAGAAAACTCTGGTAAAAGCAAGTACAAACTCCACCAGAATGCTCTAGGATTTACAGGAAAATAACGGACAAAGCACTCATTCAGTGGGGACACCCAGGATGGTTCTCTGAACAGCATCAGGTCTGCAGCATAATTACAGTAGCCTTTAAAAAGGGGATGGTGACATTAAAATTCCATTTAAAAGGGTAATATACTGCTCTTTTAGTCTCATATTCAAATAGCCAGGCTGAAATGGTTCCTTTAGAAAGCTATTTTTCTACATGCTGTTAGGTCTACTTCTGAGGTGTCGCCTGGAATGAGCACAGTGTAGGCACCGAGTAATACATTTAACAACAGAGTAATAAGTTTAACATTTTGCTTTTAGTCAGCTTAACTTGCTCATTCCAGCAGTGTCAAAATGGTGCAGAACCTGGTGTGTAAGGCTGAAAGGAAATGTCATCCTTTAAAAACAGAATAGATTTTGCTCTCCTTCTGATGTGAGACTCTTTGCCCTTTGGTCATTTCAACAGGCTATAAAAGCTTGGTCACGAAGCTTCCAAAGCCTTCTTCTACACTCCTGTACAGAAGACTCTGTTAAGGTTTAGGATAATTATAGATTCAGAATTTCAAAAATAACATAAAATAGAAACAAGACTGGAAAAAATCTCTAATCAGGATTTATCGATCAGCTGCTTATACTGCTGGGCTGCCACTGGGGGCAAGAGTTTTCAACTGCATCTTAATAATAAGCAAAATGAAACAAATAACAAAAAAATCCCACGAAAACCTCAAATGCAGTGTGCTGTGCTGGAGAACTGAGAGCTATGAAAATCGATGGACATGAGCCAGATTTGATACTGGAAAAACACTTGACCAGCTCACACACGGGGGAGGAAGTGATTTTTATTCTGCAGTGCTCTCATCACTGTGAGGGACCCATAGCTGGGACACTGGCATATGTCTTCTGCTGAAAGGAAAGTGATTTGTTTGTGCCTTATGCATGGAAGGAAAAATATCCAAAACAGCTTCTCCTAGTGAGCAAACTGCTGTTGTGGCACATTAAGGATGTGTTTGAGTATTCTGTCACTGATGTCTAATTGCCTGAGGAGATCACTAAATTAAGTCTTTTAAACTGTCAGAGTCTATTGAATACTGATTGTCAAAACAGTATGACAATATCCCATGGATTATTTTAACTCTTCCTCAGTTTTGTTTACAAGAAAAAAAAATAGCAAAGCTAATTTCTGGTCTCCCAAACCAGCTAAACACAAATGGGACTGTTCAGTGAAGGCACAGTTGTGTTTGTAGGTGGGGTTATGGCTTGCAAATGGAGGGGCTCAAGCTGATGTTTCTTGAAGAAGGGGAATTTGCACACCTGTCAACTCCACAAAAAGTTCTATTTTGCAAAAACCTCACTGAGATAGGGTGATTACTTTCTTCTCAACCTTTCTCCTCCTCCTTTGTTTTGAAACAGCTGAAGATGTGAAGCTTCAAAGCTTTGATCCAAGAGAGATGGCACAAGTACTCAATACCATGGCTATACTTTGAGGAAATACCAATTTAGCTGCAGAAATTGTTATTGCTAAGCTTGGTCTAGTTTCTTGGTGTTGTTAACCCATCCTCCTCCTGGCTCTCTGAAGTGACTGTGTTGCCTTTGTTCCTTTCATTCCTGTCTTGTCTCGTCCTTTCCTCTTTCCCCTTTTCCCCTTGCACCTTTGCCTAATTAGTTTGCAGACTGTTTGATAAGGGCAGGAACTGCCACTAAATAAAGGTGGGCACACTGACCCCCAGACAAATAAATCTAGCAATGGCTCAGGACTAGCTTATTCACAGCCCTTTTGCTTTCAACAGTAGGTGGCTTTTGTGTGTAAAATCTTATGCCATTTTTTTTGCAAACATTAATTTAAATATTTCGGAAATTCTGAGTAAAATGCAGCAACAGCAAAACAATAGTTAATACAAAATGACATAAGGGTAAGTTTATAGACATTTTTCTTCCCAAATAGCTCTGGTACCAAGGCAGCAGAACTTCTGGAGTCTGCTGTGGCTCGTCCCTCACGGACATAGTTGCTGGCTCTGCGTCGATCACACAGCAAGGTCCCACCTCTGACACACACGTAAGAGATGATCCAGTTCAATTATTGGGTCCTTCACGAAGTAGCAAGACTGTGAGTTAGAAAGGTGCAATGGTGGCCATCTGTATTTGTGAGCAGAGTATTTTTTATGGCCAAATTTCAAAGTACAGCAGTTATAGAAGCTTACAGTGTCAATAAGTAGAAAATATATGAATGTTTTAATGCTTCTTCTTGAAGCTTGTTGTGCCTGTGCCAGAGTCCTCCCAGGTTCCACGCACTTCATGGGAGATGCTATGGGCTGTGCCTTCCTCAAGACTCACTGTCAACATGAAGGCACCTGCCTCTTCCTGGAGCCACAGCAAACCTTGCAAAAACTACTTTAGCAAGCATAGATTTGTTAGCACTCAGGTGGCATGCCAGCTCTTCGCTGTCTCAGCTGCTGGCATAGCTGCTAAGGAGCAAGTAAAGCTTTTTTCAAAACTTTTCATAGCTAGGTATGAAGCTGCATTAGAGAAAGAGGAGCTGCTTTGTCATTACTGTAGGCAAGCCAAAGTCTATGGGGACAGCTAGATACAGGGAAATGATGACTGATGAATGTGGCTCTTTCCTCGACAGATATGAAACTGATTACCCAAAAAGTGACAGAAAATCAAAAAGTGACAGAAAATATATTGATTTTGCATTTATCTATAAAAGTGATTAGAAAACTTGTGGAAGCTGCAACCTGGAGGAATTCTTGTATAGAGCAATGATGGAGATAAACATGCTAAGAATTTCCCTCCTCCTCTGAGAGTTCAGACTAGCTGATTTAATTAGTTTTAAGCCTCTTCTACTGGGAAACTGCAAACGAAAAGTGCTTTCTTAAATCAGGGATACAGAAGATCTAATTCAGGTCTCTGCTCTTAAGAAGACTCATTTTATGAAGAATCAAAACTTTCAAGGCCCTATTCAAACAAGCTGAAATACCATTTTGAGCAAGATAATTTATTGTGGTGTCTGGAGTGGAGCATAAACACTCATATACATGGATGAGCACTGGCAGAGAAGGATTGGTATGGCCTAGCTATGAGCAGTGTGTCTTTGACACAAAAAATACTTAAACCCATTGTCAGCACAAATGATGCTGACCAAAAATTGTAAGACGATGTCCTGATTCTAGCTAAAATTCCCAGTTCTGTTCAGTGATTTTTACTTTCCAGTTTAGTCTTTTCTAAGAGGCTACACTTTCTGAAGTTAGCAGCATGTTTCTGCAGACAGTGTGTGCTACTGGCAGTGATAACACCTGATGTTTGCAGTTACTGCCTGGGACTGGGATGCAGAAAGGCTCTTGCTGATACTTATTCCTGCAGTGACCAAGGCCACTGCTGGCTCTTGTGTGCCACGCTGGGGGCGCCGAGGAGAAAGAAAGGTCACAAGGAGGTAACTGGTTGCACCTCCGGGAGGTAATAGACAGGACAGGTGACCAACGAGAGTATTCCATTCCATGTACACCATATTTAGTATAAATTGAGCAATCACGGGAATTTCTATTCCTTCTCTGCAATGGCTGGTGTTCATCGAGTGACTTCATCTGACCTCCTGCTTTTGATCCGGATCCTGAGTTCCCGAATCCAGCTCCCTGTATCCAGCTCCCGCCACCGCTGAGCCTGGGGCTTCCCCAGTGCCTCCTGCTCTGCAGCATCAGTGGGGACTGATATGAGGGGAGAGTCAAGTTTGATATTGAGCCTACATATAGTTGTATATAGTTCTTTATTTTTATAATTTCACTATTATTTCCATTATTGCTTCATTAAAGTTGTTTTAGTTTTTCTCTTCTAGCCTGTAAGTCTCCCTGCCTCATTCCCTTTTCCTTGCCATTTCGGAGGGAAGAGAGGGTTAGAGAGCGTCTATCCATGTTTAGTGGCTGGCCCAGCCCTAACCCGTGACAGATGAACAAAAGGAAAACACTGGTCACTGTATACTCTGGCTTTTCTCAGGAGCCAGATATGAGAGAAACAATTCAAGAGGAGAGCAGAGTTTCACAGCAGCACCTTGGTGATTGAGCATCGAGGCATCCACTCGAACAAGTTTTTTAATTGCAGTAGAGTCCAGAAATGGCCCCTCAGTAAAACAGATCATTAACTTGTTTGATGAGGAGGAACTGCAGCAGGCAAGAAAACATAAAGTAGGTGTGAGGGATGGGAAATGAATTGGTGAAACTGGTGGTAAGCTGGAATATAATGAAATAAAAGGTAATCAGGTTTTGAAAACATGACTGTTTGCCACAGTTCATGACATTCTATGAGCTGGCATTTCTATGCATTTTGCGTATCTCAGATTGTTGTCGTATGTTTTCTGGTGGCAACAACAGATTCGGTCCATTTTCTCCTGCCCTGTCAGGCCCCAGATGAGCTGAGTAACAAAAACTACTTGTGCATTTCAATGTGGAAAGAAATGCCAAGGCTTTACTATTTCATGTAAATTGATACCCTGATTTTGCCATAAAGGAGTATTCTATGTTACAGATTCTTACAGTACTGAACATCATGAACTGCTCAACTTAAGTCAGAGGACTTATTCTGTGAAAGGTATATACTGGGGGTATCTGCAGGTGCTTTTGTTGAATATGTTCTTAAAAATTAATGGTTACATGGCATAAAATTTAACTGATAGATAAGATTCTGTGCTGTGATAGTTACTTGGAGGCTTTGGCTAATGAATTTTAAATGGATGAATTAAAATTCATTAAATATTGACACTGGGAATAAGATACGCCAACTAAAAATCTCTGGCTGCTTAGAATAGTTCAGAAACTTAATGGAACCCTGCAGGTTATTTTCTGAGGTTTATAAAGAACTGCTTGGCCCACTTGCTGAATGCTTTGGCAGAGACCAAGCAAAATATTTCTCCATGCTTTTAGTAATGAGACTGCCATTGTGTTACTCAGGTTTGATAACAAATAACGAGATAAATAATTTTTCTTACCTGAAAAAGGTGAATTACCCCATGAAATGACAAGACGACAATTGTACCATAGAGACTGTGATAATTCTTAAATCTACTACAGTCTATAGCACTCACTCTTCGTTGCAGGTGTAATTATTTTCTGTGATATGCATTTAAACTGCCCAAATTTTCAGGACCTTAACGATTTGTGTTAGAAAAGCTTATCTCCTGCTGA
>NW_009725484.1:7348-31915 GCF_000703405.1 Apaloderma vittatum
TGAAGTCATTAACTCTATGTTGGTGAGTACAACCTTTGCTACTATGTGCACTGTTTAATGCTTTCCATCAGACACACCTTTTTTCTTTCCTGACTATACAGTGTGAATTGAGGGCTGTGTTCGAATCCCTCGCTCCTCTCGGATTAACTTGCCACAGTCTAACTCCGTAGATAAGGTGGTGCCAGAGGTGGAGTTGGACGGATGGTTTTGCTTACATTGTAGTCCGTAAAAGAAACAAAAGGCCTTGCATGCAAGAAAAGAAAAATGAAGAAAATAAATAAATGACAGAAGTAAAATTAAAAGCAAACATGAGAATGAGATTCAAAGACTATTTAAATCAAAAGGGATTCTATTTATGGAAACAGAAAAGTCATAGATTGTATTTGACTTCATGCTTTGGATTAGGTTAATGGTATACACTGTACAGCTTTTTCCACCTAGGCTTCTTATTTCACCAGAATAAAAATAAAACAAGCTGAGACATATCAGAAAATAACACTAGAATCTCTGGTACTCTACTTTCTGCAAAATAACTTCTGGAAAAGAAGTATGATGTTGCCACATTAACCACTTAAAGATTTTAATCATTAAGAGACTGCCTGTAATAAGCAACACATTGCTGTGAAACAGTAATACAGTATGAGAAATGGTATATATACACATATATATCTATATGTATCCCTAAATACTATGTTATTCACCCAATATATTGCTAAGTAAATATAAAGCTTTAGGTCTACTTTCTTTGTGACTTGAGGAATGTATTGCAGTTCCTGGACTTCTGAAGAGTTTTCACATTATTAAGCACTTATACTTAACATTTTAATGAGCTACAACTGCTCTCTGAAACATATTTGAATGAAAAATCTCCTTAGACATGAATTAAACATATTGATACATTCTTTACGTATTTTGTGCTAAGAGTGCTCTATAAGGTTAAAGTACTAATCAGAAAGCTGTAATATGTGCAAGATACATTTATCCCTTATCCCTGACTTATTCTAAACCAGGGAGACTTTGATTGATATGGCCTGCAAAATTGCTCCACATGAGCTGTGTCTGTTGCTCGTCAACAGTGCCATTGCCTTTAATGAGGGCTTTATCAGGCACATGTGGAGATGTCTGCATGCTCAGGAGCTGCCCTCTCCTGCAGGATACTGTGAGGACCAAGTCCACCGACATTGGCATTAGGTGTCATAGACCCAAAATAACAACAAATGCCATTTGGAAAATGAAGATGCATGGTAGGCTTCACCTCATCTCTTTTCACCTGTTTGAACAGCAAGCATGTGGCCTTAGCTTATGGTGATTCTTCACTGGCAGCAGGAGATATGGGTGATTTACTCTGTGGTTTACCGAAAACCAGACATTGTCCTCTCAAGGCCCTCAGCCCTGAGTGCTTGTTTCTACCCAGGTATCAATCCTTCTCATGCCCCAGCACTACTGGTGTATGTGGTGTAAACTGTACCTCTGAGACTGACTTCAAAATGTTCTCCTTCTCCTCCCACTCATCCCTGTTGCCTTCATTAAGGTTATTTTTCTCAACATTCATTTCTGGCATTTATGTCATCAGCCTTGCAGGATTACAGCTCGGATGAAAAGGAAGAATTGCTCATGGAAAAGCTCCTACCTTTCCCATCTAAAAGTGCTTAAACAACTCACTTCAAAGTAGACGCCTCTTGTATAGAAGCCTAAAGTTAGGTGATATGAGCCTGTGTCTCGGTGATCGTATCAGGGGCCACCAATCCTGCAGCGCAAGGTGACCCTCATCGCTACAACAGGTCCTGTTGAAGTGAAGAGAACCACAGTGGCTCTAGCAGTTGAGCTCAACAGGGACACATCAGGGTCCAGGACATGGCCAGTACCAAAGAGTCACCAGGAAAGGCAGCCAGAGTAAGAGGGTTGGCAGACAACCCTTTTGAACAGACTCTGAGTTACTGCTCATGTATTGTTTCTTTTACAGTGTCTGATGGTTTGGTAAATGGGTGTTTACACTCTATTTTAATGATTGATTCTATCTCACAAACTGCTGTAACACTCAAGGCATGATTTATACATAGCATTTCCTCTGTTTTCCCTCTGCCCTTTCAAATTGCTCATTACACTTCAGTGGAGCTATAACCTGAATTTCTTTGGCTCCATAATCTTACTTTACTATGGCATCCATCACCTTTCAGTAGGCCTTGCTGCTTTGAAGTGCAGGCTTCAGCACAGTGTGTAAACTCCTGGCTGTGAAAAAAAATGCCTTCTAGACTGAGAGAAAAATTACACTTGGGGATTTGGAAATAGATTCCTGTTGTTATTCAGAGGGCTGATGCTAATACCATAAAAATAAAATCAGTCATGTTTTATTCCTTTCCAATGTAATTTATACTCAAAATCTTAAAGATCAAGCAGAAACTGTTCGAGAAATTAATTGCTCTTGTTCTGCACTGCTGTACTAAGCAGCACTAATTGGACTGTAGGTGACGTACTTCTCTGTTCTTATTAATAAATTATTTATCTTTAATGCCAGAAATGTATGGTGAAAGTTCAGCAATGCAAAATCTGCACTCCACCAAAGAGGTGTATAATGCAGTCACTTCCACATCCACAAACCTCAGCCTCTCAGAAACATAAGAAAGCTGGAAATTGATGACTCACCTGCTCAATATCACTGTTTTTCCTTGATTTATATATAAATTCACCAATGGCTACAAACACCGAAAGAACAAGCCCTGCAGCAAGCACTATGAAGATGCCTCCAATATTCTCCACCCCAAGAGCGCTGGCTTCTTTGCTGTCCTCCTCGGGGCAGCCGTTGCCTCGCCACCACTTCTCCTTCATCATGTGTAGCTTTCCTTCCTCCTGGAGCTGGAGGATGGCAATGGTGATCTTGTCTCTGTAAGGAGACCCTGCAAGGTGAGAGCAAGACCCATCAGAACTGGTGGCAGCAAAGAAAAGGCAGGGACAGAGCAAGCGGCTGCTATCTGGAGCAAAAGTGTTCCTTTATCACAGGATTAATTATTCTATCTAGAAAGTGTTGGTTTCTCTTTGACTGAAAGAGGCAAGAGGTCTATTTGTTGGTGTCTGCCCTGGGGACTGGAAAGCAGAAGGCTTCTTTGGTGTGGTTATTTGTTTGAGAATTCATTATAATTTCTAGGGTCTCCTACTGAGGTTTATTTAAGCCTTGGCAGTGGGTTTTCTTGCTAAGTAATTCCTTCATAACATGTTTGAATATTGCTTTGAGCATCCTTTGAGACTTTGTGCTTTGCATCTCTTCTATTTATTGCAACATCTGTTTATTTTTCCTACTGCATGCAAAATGAGTAGCTGTCTAAGGAAAGCTCACAGTCAGACACATTCTCTTCTCATTTATACCTGTACAAGCCCACCACTCTACTTCAGCTACCCTACAAGAACACAGGGCAGTGGAGCTTTTTTTTTTCTGTGACTTGCAATAATGTTGGCACTGCAAGCTGAAAATAGTAACTGTTTCATGCTTTTGATTTGCTGGCCAACAGCTTGCTCAAATGACGTGTCTTCAGGCTCAGCGGCATTAATAGGCCTGTACATTATCTGGCAAATAGCGGGGGTCACATCGGGCAGTTCAATCTGTTTAGGTCTGCCTCTCATGCACTCTGCTCTGGCTCTCCATCTTCCAAAATCTCTGCTGCCTTTAAGTCCCATCAATCAGCTTGTGCTGTTGCAGAAGCACAAGTCTGTAGCCCTAAAGGGGGATAAGGGAGAGGCTTACCCCTCACCCCGCTCCTGGAGCAGCGCCTAGTTAAAGGAAATTGCTACCGATTATCTTCTCCCATGTTGCCAGAAGCTGAAGTTATCAACAATAAGAGCAACAAACCTGTTATTAATTATAATAGGCAAGTGGAAGCTAGTTTTGGCATTGTGAGAGAGACTTTTCTTAAAAGGGCACGGATTTATGATAACAAGCAGGAGAGAGTTCCAAGAAGGTCTTTTTGGCTCTAAAAGCACATGTGTGCCCCCAAATCCTGACATGTTGGACTTCCTGCAGTTGGAAGCATTTAGCATCTGGGCTGAAATACAATGTTACCAGTTCTTTGTCCAAATAGTTAACTACCCCCCATTCTTTCCTCTCCTTTAGTGTATCAATAAATCTATTTTCTTAACCTGAAATTTCACCAGAAATCACATTTTTTCTGTGAAATAAAGTAACTGTAGTTCTCAAGCTGATGAAAGTAAACTAACTTATAAGGCAGAATGTGTGCCAGAATTTTAGTGATAGTGTGCATGTAGACATAGACACTTAAGAAAAAACTCAGTAGGCGCCACTTTTGTGTTTTTAAACATCTGAAGAGCCTTGGAAATTTGGCCTCACAGCTTCAGTTTGCTGTCTTATATTGCCGTGAAAAACATTATTAAAAATAATTGTGTAAAGAATAGAAGTCCCCCTCTCTGCTTTCCATTTCCCTTAGCCCACAGCATTGTCTGAGAACAATCAGTGTGAAAAACATTGCAGTTCTTCATTTGTTGCGCCAACACGCAGCTATTTCTCAGTGTATCTTACTGCCAGCATTAGGGCATGCTGTGACCACAGATGCCAAGAGAGCTGTGTCAGATTACACAAAGTCCATCTGGGAAGCAAGCAATCAGCAGCCACTGCTCGAGGTAGCCAGCTTTGAAAGGAAAATATGCCTACTGTAAGAATAGATCATTTCTATGCATGCTATTAAGGAACCAAAAATAAGCGCAACAGAAAACAAAACAAAAACATCTTCAGAACCTGACACAGAGAAGTGAATTATTACCACAGAAAACAGCAGCACCTCTCAGAAGAAAGAGCAGAATTGTTTCTACCTTAGGAAAGGTTTGTCTGTTAGATTGCACGACTCATCTATTTCCTTTGTATGAAAGTACAGAGCTGTTAGGTAAAGTGAAGCAGCCTGTGTCACAGCGCAGGATTTGTGGTGATGTTCATTCTTTCTTGTGATGTTTATGTTGCCAGCAGGATTATCGCAATTCATCTTGAGGGTAACAGGTACATCTATATTTCTATCCGTGCTGTTAAAGTTTGTCAAGTGTGCCTGAAGTGTCGGAATGGTGATGTTTTATTGGTGAGCCCTAAAACTGCACACAGATCCATCTCAAGACCTCTTTGAATATTCAGCATATCATTAGTGGCCTCTGAGCTATTAGCACTCTCCCTCTCAGGCCAAGAAATGCATCTATCTACTTTCTTAGCAGTCTCCCAAGTAACCGGTAATAGCTTTAGTGTTAGAATTACTAGCATCAGCACTGGCAGTGATACTGGAATTAATACCTGTACTGACATCTATAATAAAGTCGCTTTCTTCAACCAGATTCCTTCGAGGGTGACATTTTGAATAGGTCTTTCTTAAAGATGCCTTTGTTACAGCAGCATTTCCAGAGCGCATTAAGTTCACCCCCAACCATTGCTGTAGATTTTTCATCAGTACTGTTCTCTGCCAAGAAACTGATGAAAGCCCTCCTCTCTGTGACCCATTGGCTCCACAATAAACATAAGTGGAGATGTTTGTTGATACGCCTAAATCTCCTTTACCCTAACTGATCACAAAATAGGAAGACAGCCTACATCTGCAGTGTTTTATTTGCAGAAGATGCTCTGATAAAATAGTGCATTTCCTGGATTCATAAAACTTTTGAAAACTCTTCTTCCCATTTCTTTGGGACCCAAATAGTGATGACCTTCAGCTCATTCACTGGAAATTTTGGAGTGCGAGGTATAATTTTGTTACTGAAACTCTAGCCATGTGGTTATGTATTTTTCTGAAGGACTGAATGCAGACCAGTTAAGACTCGCTGAAACTTTGATGTTGCCACAGACATTTTTTTTCTTTGTTTGTTTGTTGTTTTTTTTTCCTCATACAGCTTCTGCAGTCAACAGTCTTTAATGCTATGAGAGAAATATAGAGCATTTGAGGTCCATCTGAATAGTGGAAGGATCTCTATGGCTTATCCTGTTTATGAACTCAATTGTTTAAGAATTTAAGATGGGTGCTGTATGGCATCGAATTATTCCATAGTGTTTGGAGATATCTATTCCCTTGAATTTTCTTGGTTTTCCTTAAAAAAAAAATAAGGTTTATTTATCATACAAGAAACATCTGAGAAACATATTTCACAGCTGTATTTCCAATAGATGCTCTTTTTCTGAGGATTACCATCTGTTCCAATCATTCCTTCATTGTTCTTGGTTTAAAGTGCGGCAGCTTTATAACTGCAAGGAAACTCTTGCTGTATAATTGCCTTTATTTGGAATTTTGGCTTTTTTTCTCTGTTTCCTCCATGTGAGAAGGCTGTTTTCACATAGCCAGTGGAAAACTGTGGTTAAAATTTTATATATATGACAATCTGCCTGAGGTACTCGGTAGCTTAAAAATCACAGTTCAAAGTGCAATGGTGTTTCTCCCTTATTACTATCTTGTTTATGAAACAATGGACCAAATACTTCAATACTTTTATACCTGTGTAAACTGATATTGCCTTGAATAATTCCCCTGAAGACAATAAAATTGCACAGTTATTAACTGAGAGTCATATGTGAGCAGTATGGAGAAGTAAATGATATAGGAAAAGGATCTGGCATCCCAGTGCCAATTATTCACAAGAACACCGCGGAAAAAAGCACACACAATTTCTAATTCTCTACAATTAGAAAATCTTGAAAAGGATATTGGATATGCTAAAAAAATCTACTGGAAAGAGTTCACAGAGATTGAGAGTCTTAAGGCTCTGCTTAGCTCAAAACACTGAAATCCCTGATGCAGATGCAGAACCTTGCAATTGCTTCTCACTGTTCTTATGTGTTGCTCTGAGGTCATGAAATAGATTAGAAATTCATCTGCTTTTATGCAGCTTTATTTGGAATGCATTCATTGGACATAACATTTATCCTGCTCAATTCTATTTTCCCAGAAATGCTATCTGATTTCTCAAACTAAACTGAATTTCTGTAGAGCCACTTGCATCTCGAGCAGCACTGAGGACACTCAGTTTGCTGTGAATGGGATGTGCCAGAAGGCAGGCAGGTCACTCGACCTTGCTCCAGTGCAGATATAGCCTGTATTGTTATATTTCCTCTTGCTTGCAGAGACTGCTGCAGATGAGCAGGACAAGAGTAGATGTTTTGCCTAAAAGGAGGCTCCCAGGGTCTATTTCAATGAGCAAGGTTTCTAATAGACCAGGACATGATTCAAATGGCCATCTAAACTTCTGAAATGCACAACACTGGAAAGCATCTTACCAATGGGAGTTCCCACGCCGTAGCCTTTTGAATCAATGAGCCCTCCAATCTGGGTGAGATTGCAGTTTCTCTGGGTCACGTACTCTATGCTGGTTGATTCCATCAGCAGCGCATAGTCCGTTGTTAGCACACGCTGGATTCCCTCATCGTTGTTCTTCACCAGCGCTGTCTGCTGCCTGCTGCTCATGAACGCCCACATCTTCTCATACGTTGATATTTTGGATTTCTAAGGAAGGGAAATGAGGGCACGGAATCACACCAGCACCCAAATTACACTTGCAAAATATTCCTCAGACTTTTGTTGTGACTCATGCCAATAGCACATCTTGAATGAAAGAGAATTGGTAGCAGGATTTTCCTTCCCGCAGCCTTTCTCTCTTACTGTGCTTTATGCTGAGGAATCTCTCTTTTTCACTTCTTTGCAGTGCCAGGAACTTCATTACTGGCACGATTGTGAAGTGCTTTGAAGTTTTTGAGCTAATGCTGTTACATGGATTACAGTACATAACCCAGCTAAACAAGCGCAGCTGGATACTGCTACACTCAGAAGCAGTGTTTCTGCCTGTCAGGGCAAACACACTACTCCAAAAGCCCGATGATGAATAAAGAACTGGCTCTTTTTTACTGATATCACTTGCCTAGAAGTCATGTACTTCAAGGATAAAGCTTGAGAAACAAACTCAAAGAGGCTTCTAAGCAAACTTCTGTTTTCTGCTTTCTATCGCAATCAGATTTCAGGACTTCTTCCTTCTCCCACTGAAGTTAAAAGGAGGACTGTGTCCTCTGTCAGTGCTCAGCTGCACACGGAATAGGGATGCCAGAAGCCCCAACCACCTCCATTTAGTGCTGAACATCCCCTCCTCCCTGTTCCTCTCCCATGCTGTGGGAGTCCGCGAGGGGCCTGTGCCCTCGTTTTTACACTTCTGCCTTTGTTGGAGGTTACGAAAAGAAAAGCTGAAAGTGCTCAGGGACATGCTGAAGCCCTGTGCTTGCTACGCTCGAGATGTGTTACCTACATACCAAAAGCCTGTTGGGCACTTACACATGATTAAACTTCTTGTATGCTCTCAAACAACAATGAGCACAAAATGTCACTTTTGGATTAAATATCCAGGTAGACCTTCAGACAGCTGGACCATTAGAAGCTGTCACTAGGAAGATTTTGTCTCAAGACAGCAAAGCCAGTCACTGCAAAACTACTATGGGCTGCAGCCTAGCATGAGCCAAACACACACACAGACCTTGTAGTGTAAATATGAGGTGAAGGTTCTCCACACGCTTATGCTTCCCCAGTTCTAGGGCAGTATATCCTCACCTTCACCACAGGCCCTGTGTTTGGTTTATAGCCATCACGGGTGATTTTAGGCTCACTGTGTGGAGAACTTATGTGCTTATTAAACACCAGTGTTTGGGGGATTCCTAGGGAAAGCTGATTTTCTGGTTCTTTAATCTTTAAATGTTAATATGCTTCACCTGTAAGTTCAATACCTGTGAATGTCACCTAAATTGCACCTAAGTTTGGTAAGCCACAGGATAACACTAAATTTTGAAGATGGTTAAGTGGCTCTTCACTAGTAGAAAACATTTTTACTGCTCAGTTGGGAATACTTTTTTAAATTGACAATATGATTATGTAGTAGATTGACTCTGATATTGAATTTACTGGAAGGATATATTCCATATTCAGCTGAGTTTGAAAGAAAGATCTCAGCTTCTCAACTTGCCAACTCCCATTATTTTCAGGATATGCCAAATATATATGCCAAATTCTGGCCTTCAGATTCTCACTGGCTTCAGTAGAAACATGTCTGTGTATCAGAAGGTAGAAGGTGGCAAGAACTGCAACATGAGGTTAAGATTTATCATCACAGAGGGGCAAGAAAGCAATGGAAGATATATAGATGTGTTGGAAACAGAGCAGGACATCAGACTGGAGAAATATGTGTGTGTCATGATTTGTGGATGTGAAACATCTTGCCTTCAGTTGGACTTTTCCCAAATTTGCACATGCACACAGGTAGTGAATGCTGCCTGAGATCCTGCTGGCTCGCTTGCCTAGAAGCCCACACTGGAGCACTCCTTAGCTGTTCAAGCCCTGTTTTCTGGTTATTTTCATCTAGTATGGCCAGATCTGGGACCTCTGTCCAGGGAGGAGGCCGACTCAGATTCTTTAAAAGTCAGAACTTCATTTTTTCCATCATATTACTTCATTTGCTTTTATTTTCATTCTCCCTACTACCTGGCTAGAAGGCAGAGGTGCTGCAGAAACTTTCTTGAAAATATTGTTCTTTTGCAATTATTTTTCTGAGGACACTATTACAACAGTGATACTAGTGTAAGGCATTCAAAATTAGTGGAGAAACACTACTGTTAGTAGATGCACTGTAAGCAATGCATATACTAAAATATAAAAAGTGGTATCAATTTGAATAAATGTGAATAGAGTTTTCAGAAAAGCAGCCAAAATACTTTGCTTTTCTCATGTGTTTCCCACTGCATTCCATCCAGTGGGTACATTGTGTAGCATACTTTTTCAGGGGCTTCCTGCTGCTACTTCAAGCACAAAGTCCTAAACCAAAGCTCTTCAGAGTTTACCTCACACCCGGATGTTTTTCTGCACCTGACATCTTCAGAAATCCTTTTGCCATGTGTATTCTTATAATCCTGAAAATCAGACTCATCTGGTCTTTGCACCTAGTGTCCTACACAATGGGCACTCTCTTGTTCCTCTCTCCTCCATGGTGAGGAACCTCGTTTTGCTTTTAAAAAAATGTTGATCTGAAAGAGTCTGCTGTTTCTCTTGGCATTTCTTGTTTTAAGTACTGGGTATAGCCCTTAGATAATTCAAACCTTGCAACACAGGAAATGTGAACACTCTTCCTTAGTGCAACCCATCCCCATGCTACACTCCTGCGGGGCATTTTTACTGCTGTTGCACCTGCTTGTGCTGATCCCTCCTTTCCCCCTTCCTTGTCACCATCACATCAGCACTCCCAGGTGGCAGGACACTTTACAAGACTGTCTAGCAACAGGACAAGGGGAAATGGATTTAAATTGAAGGAGAGTAGGTTTAGATTGGATCTTAGGAAGAAATTCTTCAGTGTGAGGGTGGCAAGACTCTGGAGTAGATTGCCCGGAGAGGTTGTGGATGCCCCCTCCCTGGAGATATTCAAGGCCAGGTTGGAGGAGGACTTGAGCAACCTGGTCTTGTTAAGGGTATCCCTACCTGTGGCAGGGAGGTTGGATCAGATGATCTTTAAGGTCACTTCCAACCTAAGACATTCTATAAATCTGTGATTCTATGACTGCCCGTGGTGCAAAGCACCTTTCAACCCAGCTCAGCTCCTCCAGCCCTCAAATCATAGGGGCATGGCTGTCAGGGGGTATCCCTGGGTGTTGGGGTGCTCCCAGAGTCCATCGTGGCATAGGGTAGCCTGGAGGAAACTGCCCAGGCCAAGTCAGGTCTCCACAGCTCCCCCAAAAGAGGCTGAGGTATTTCAAGTGTCTTCTCTAGAGAAGTTATGGCAAAGTGCTATACCATAATTCATACAACTACGTGTGGGAATGGGAATAACCGCTGCCCAGAAACTCTTACTTTTGCTTCTCCTGATTCTCAGGTCTTTTACTGCTGTATCTGTGTGTATGGGCTTACTTAGCTCCAGAAGTATATGCAGTATTTTACAGAGCGGAGGAGGTAACATCATGCCCTCACAGAGCACACAGTCTTCCTTTTGCATACATGGGTATTGTATTAACTGCACAGAGCCTTACTGTGATTGGTTTTTTTTAAGTTTTGGATGGTGTAAAGAAATCCTAATCTTGTGAGGATCTTGAAGGATATGTGTAATTAGAATAATAACACTTTTTATACAACAACGTGTGTGTCTTACTGGTTTACTGGTGTGATAAAGAGTATTTTTTTTAAAAGATTTGTGTTCTTGTAAGCATAGAAATTTTAACATTAGGGATTAATGGTGAAAAAAGAATCAGTGTAATGCTGAAAACAGCTCTAAAAATTTGTTCCAAACTTCCGATGTTGAAATTCAGAAGCTATTTCCTCCAAAAAAAAAAAAGAAGAAACAGGTTTTTGAGTTTTCTCTCTGATGCTGAATTTGACTTCAGAATAGCAATGGCAGTGACTGCCTTTGGGCAGTGAAGAGTTCTTAGGCCAAGGGAGTTTCCCAGAGCCCTTTAGAAGGCAACACAGCTGCTTCCTCCTGCCTTACATCCCTGCTAAGAGTCCAGTCCTTGCCTTACGCAGTTTCCAGGAATACCTCCAGATGAGTTTCCCAGCATATCTTAATGAAAATGTCAGCTCATCGTTTCAAGACCTGACTGTAATTAGACTCTGAAAAATACTGAGTTTGTGTGTTTCTTTCTGCATGAAAACATTTCTATTCAGCCACAGGAGAGGTATCAGAAGGGCAGTTCACCCTTGAGAGCTCCAGCAGGGATAGCCTGCTATCAGATATTATTATGTGATTAAAATGTCCTTGATGAGCATTATTTGTTCTGAGACATGACCCAAATACTTTAGCCAAGATCCTTTTTGTGTGTAAGCATTTTGCCTCTTGCAGAAGCATAAGGACTCGTGGTTAAAGCAGGGCAGGGGACTTGGGCTGGAGCAGCTGGGGAGAGGGCTCGTGCATGGCCCGAGTGTTATTTTG
Organism: Apaloderma vittatum; assembly: GCF_000703405.1. Classification (NCBI taxonomy): domain Eukaryota; kingdom Metazoa; phylum Chordata; class Aves; order Trogoniformes; family Trogonidae; genus Apaloderma; species Apaloderma vittatum. Next base: position 19,259 of record NW_009725484.1, read on the forward strand.
ACCCCCATGCTGCTTCCCCACAGCATCTCATCATCTTCAAAGGCACTGCATATTTGACTGCCTATCAACACCATTCTTAGGTGCTACAGTGAAAAGCATGATACTGGTTCATTCAGTGCTTTACTTCCCTGCTGAGACTACTGATGAAGCTGCTAATTAATTCTAATTGTCAGAGGATTTTTGGGAGTACATCCCATATTGATAGCTTGCTGGTTTTTAGCTTGAGATTTTATCAGATTTAACCCATTTTGTAGGTAATTAATAATAATAGTGAGAAAAAAGAAAAAAAAAAGAATGCAGTTATCTACAAAGCAATTAGCCACAGAAAACAATCTTTTACTTACAGATGTGTTCATGTGTATACGTGGCCCATACACTAATGGTCTGTGCAATACTGACCATGGGACATTTTTTTTTAAAAGGGACAAACAGACTAGGACTTTCACTGCTTACAGCATTATTCTGGTACAAATGCAATCTTCAGAAGCGATCTTAGCCAAGCAGCTGGAAGAAGCAGAGATCTCACCCTGAGAAGAAACCTGGAGGAGGATGTCCCCATGTCCACGCCCTGATTCCCTTCAGATCCTCGCATCAAAGGCACGGATTTGCCCTTCATAGTAATAAAACATGGGATTGTTTCTCCAGATGCCTTAGGGGAAATCTCCCATCTTTTACATTAATATTGTTGAAGGATCCTCTATGGATTTGAGCAAATGATGTATTTACCTATTACGCTAATCCTTGAAACGCTGTAATTCCACCTCACCATTTGTTGCTGGAGGGCCATGAGTCAGTCCGACCGTACAGAGCTAGCTGATGCCATCTTACCTTGAAGAAGGTCATTGTGGATCCATCTCTAACAGCCCCGTACTCTATCTTGGTTTGCTTTGCCAAATCATCTGCTGAATCTATGGGGGATTCCATCCTCTCCACGGTCAGGAAGGCAGCCAGGTTGGCAGTATAGGATGAGATTATGATTAAGGTGAAAAACCACCATATTCCTCCAACTATTCTGGTAGAAAGAGCTTTGGGCATCAGTTCTGATCCTGTTACAATATCATCAAAACAATCATATTAAAATGATGCTGAAAGATGCCTTTCCTGATACCACAGACTGCTTTTAGGCACAGAATGCTTTTATGAGCTGTAGTATGATAAAATGATTTAAACAATAATCTCACAGATGCACAGCTAACATTTATAATGGTAACACACTGTGAAGGGGATGTATGCCGTGATACATGACAAATGGAATTATCCTTAGGTCTAAGCCCCATTACATCTCTGAGCTAATGCTCATTGTGATATTAACCTCTGACATCCCCAGCAAGCTATACTAGTATTTTTGTCCATTTCCTGAGTCTCTTTTTGTGAGTATGCTGTAATCATTTTTTTTGCACATCTTTAGCAGAAAGCTATTCTGCTTACAAACTACCTGGCAGAAATAACTTAAATCTACCCTGTGCATCCTATTGACAAATCTAAGCAGAAAGAGGGGGATCAATACAGTTCCAGAGAACTCATCAGCCTGTGTGAAGCTGAGCTCGAATCTGGAAGACATCTTATTACAAATGCATGGTTTACATTTGAAAATTCAGAGTGTGAATGGATGTGTCCTTTGGATCTACAGGGCAATGGAAAATTTTGTGCAGTGTATTTAACACTCATTATTGCTGGAAAGCTTTTAGCAGATCTTCCTGTGTGTCACACAAATAAAAATCAGAGTGATCTGCCATTGTCATAAAAACCCACAGAATACCACATGTGGGTGTTAAGTGCACTAAAATGTCTCCTAAACATCTCAGATGATAAACGTATTTAAGGCAGACATGTATTTCTAAGCATTCGAATGCAAGATTTGTGCTGTTTTTTCTAGAGGTGTCCCCACTGAACTTAGCTCATTATGTGGGATTCAAGGATCTGGTTCAGCAAAGCACTTAGACAGGCACTTGAATACTTTTGACTTCGGAGTTAAGCCTTTGCGAAATTATTTTGTTGATGAAGGATGGACTTAAGAAAGTACTTAAGTGCCTAGGAATGGAGGTCTCAGCACATAAAGCTTTTGGTGTGACACACATATTTCTGTTACTGGAAAAATGTGTTGACATATTATCTGTCCCCAGCTATTTAATTGTTTCTGTAAAAAATTTAAACATGTTACAGAGAATATTTTCAGACTTCATAAAAACTCTGAATGTTACTTTTGGGGCAAATATTGAAAGGGTAAAAACTTCCCAAACAACAAGCAAACAGATTTAACTTAGCTTTGTAACCATATAGACATGTCTCTTAAAGGTCAAAGCTAAGCACAGCCCAAGGGTTTGAGTAGGTTGACAGAACTGCCTAACTGTGAGAGCAGATGCTCTGGATGTGCAGCCCTGGTGCTGCATGGATTTCAAATTAAGTCAGCAGTCTAAAAGCAAAAACTGTCACTTGAAATTTTCTAGTTCAAACATGCTTGTTTAAAGAGCTGTAGCTCTATCTGGATTTGTATTTGTGGTCTGTTGTACTTTCTTGCTTTTCAGACTACAATTCCTTCTTTAATGCAATGAAATATTTTTCCTGGTTTTTTTGGTACTGTAGTTCTCAGGAAAAGTGCGTATTTATTTCTAGGCTGGGGTTGACCTGCAAAAGCTGGCTTCTAGGAGTGCTGATTCAGGTCATCCCAAAGGTATTATTTCTTTTAAGCTTAGACAGCTATACAACTATAATTTCTACACTTGGATCCTGCTGCAATACCTACCTCTGACATATACATCCCAATAATGCACAAGAGCCAGATACCTTACAGATATTGTAACAAGCAGCCCTGAAATCTGCCAGCGCAGCCTTACGGCAGCACAAGAGAGTAGGCGGAGAAGTCCCGGTGTGCGGAATTTGTAGGGTGAGATGCCAAACCTCCTGTGACTTCCTCTAGCAAAAAGTTGTTTGTGAGAAAGCAGCAGAATATATTTACTTCAATTAAGCTCAAAATGCCACAGTCTATTAATTATGCAGTGAGCTACCGGTTGGCTTTTGTGAGGTGCTGAGCATGCTCTGCTCCCAGCTGAGCTGAGTGGGCCCAGCATCTCTTTTGATCACTCCCATAATTATTTCAATGTTCACCTTTTTGAGGGTCTTGATTCCAGCCAAAACATTACTATATGCTCCATGCTCATTGGCTTTGCCCTATGCGCTTGCCTTAACCAGATGCTCCTGGTCTGACCCATTGCCTGGCTGAACTGGGGCTTTGACAGCTCGCTTTCCTTTCTGAAAGTGATCATTTCTCTGAATGAGTTGGATGAAATGTGCCCTGTTTGGATGCCTTCAGGGTATTCATAACACATCTGAGACTTTCAGGGGGAAAACAGGGGAAGAATTGTCTAAATAAAAACGTTGCTAGCAAGACTCGGGGTCAGAGACAATACTTGCTGAAGTCTCTCTAGTGCCTTTTTATGGCAGACATGACAGCCAATCCTGATCCAGACTTTGCTCACGCTCTGTAGAAAAGAGAAAGTCTGATCATCACATTTTAAAATTTAATAACAAGTGGCTTCCAATCAAGCATAACAAGCAGCTGCTGCCAACGGGGAAGAGGGTAACGCTAAATGCAGAGTTTCACAACCATTCACATCATGTTCAAACTCGTCACATTAATGATGATGCACTTACAATCACACGCACCACAAGTTTGTACATGGAAACATTTGTGTTGCCTTACAAATGTTTTTTCTTTCTTTCTTTCTTTCTCCTTTTTTTTTCTTTCATTTCTCTCTTTTGTTTTGTTTTTAATCTTCTTGAAAGACAAGCAGAGTCTGGTTGGGGCTGACTGTCATGTACCCAAGGTAGTGGTAACGAGCAGACACTGCATCCCACAGTTTGCTGTGGATGATGGTAAACTCCAAAAAAGGCAGTACATCGAAACACAAAATCCTGGGGCACTTTCACACACAGGGAAATCACAGTTATATACACACACCTGCCTGATACTGTAAAACCTCAGCTTGTGTACTACTGACAGATCAGAAGAAAACCAGAAAAGCGAAACAGAATGGCTCTTCCTTCACCCAACCTCCTTCAAAGTATTTTCTGTGAGGAAGATCTATATGCTGTCAATACATTGGTGCACCAATAAAAGCAAGTGCACTTTGGGTACAATACAAAGTATATTCTTAACCATATCTTGGGAAAAAAATCCTCTTTTTATTTTTTTTTGTGTGCTACTCATGTCTATTAAAGAGGGAAGAATAAACTGTACCTGGATGAACGCAGAGATGGTTTTATGTTCCTTACTTAAATGTTTAGGAATTTAATACCAAGGTACTGCTGGGCTTTCCTCTGGATTGCCTTTTTGGTTGTTGCTGTGGGGTGGGGTTTTTTGTTCAGCTTTGATTCGACTTGAAATGTTTGTCAGAAAATATTTTCGTTCTTTGCAGTGGACCCCAGTTTTGGTGAATAGTGATTTAATCGGAAACCTTAGAACATACACACCGTAAACAAATGTGTTTAGTACACATATCTGTTTGAATTTCCATATGGAGTAAGCTTCACTGCCCTTCCTTGTCAACTGAGTAAAATGTCATCTTTTTCCAAAATCATCGGCAACAGGGACTTGTAACTGGGTTAAGTTAATGCTTCTAGGGTTGGATGCATTTACAGAAGGATGGGACTCATACCTGCAGAAAAGCCATAAAAAAAAAGGTTTGGTTTTGGTTTTAAACAAAGTGTTTGACAATTGCCAGTAAACTTAACAACCCTTCTGAAGAAAGAGTATATTTTTTTTTGTTTGGCAGCTGTAACAGTCTTTCTAGGGTAGCTAAGACTGTTACTGTTTCCATTGGGATGGAGCCCAACATTTTCCTGTTGCCAAACGTCTGATCCCAATAAACTCGACTTCAGCATGAAGCACTTCATATTCCTCTTGTGATTTTCAGCTCCAGAAACTCCCTTGTGGCCCTGTCCGCTTCCCTTTCTCCCAGATGCTTCCTCTCCCTCCTTCTGCTGCAGCCCTATTCTGCGTTTCAGAGGTTCTCCTCCTCTCGCCTGCTCCTGGTTGCAGGGACATGTTGTTTTCTTCCTTTCTTCTATTGCTTAGTTTCTGAGATCAGGTTTTACAGTATACGTTATATTTACAAGAGGGTGGAGTTTACCAGCACAGAAGCCCTTGAGCAGACTGTGGGACGTGTGCGATAACGGAGTGTAACCGGTGTACCTTGCTGCATGAGAGCTCCAACTCCAAACCAGAAACTATTTAGTAAAGTAAAATTGTTTTCCACCACATCTGAGTCTGGGTTGCACGGGTGGGGGTTATACCATTCATATGGTGTAAACCTGCGGCAGTTAACAGAAACAATCTGTAAACATCAAATAGAGTACACACAGCGGCAGCAAACCAACACACAAAGTGAGGAGGTTAATGAAGGGAATAAGAAAAAGGAAAACCTCAGCTGAAAGGCCGTCTGTGGGACATCTCACACCTGCCTTGTGCAAGCAATGCTGCGACGCCAGGAGCCTTTTTCACAGTCCTGGATCAAGCACGAGGCTGCTCCCTTACTCCTCCAGCTCTTGGGTTAGAGCTCTCAAGGGCTGCTGCAGTGCCCCACGACTTCCCTGCCTGCACCGCTGACAGACAAACAGACATTTGCCGGGGTGGGGGGACAACTGGAAGCCACACAGCTGTTCTTTTATAAAGCCTTTAGAAAATAATGAAGGTGTAGCATCCCCCGAAAGGCAGCCATCGCTGAGTTGCTGGACGCTGAACACGTTCTCCGTGCACGAGGCTGCCGAAGGCTGTGGATCGTTTGAAGGTGTCTGGGAGCAATTGCAGCGCCTGAGAGCTACTGGGCCATGCTGTCAGCATTACCAGGAGAGAATTCGGCAGAGGATTGCCTTTAACAGGAGAACTCTGCTCTACTCTCCACCGACCGTCCTGCAAACTGCAAGCTGTTCCCCTTCTGCTCTGCACAACACTTGGCAGAGCCACAGCAAGGACCATTTCTCCCCGAGGTACCTTGCCTGCTGTTGCTTCCCACCGCTGCATGGCTTGCTGCAAACTCTTTCAAGTTTATGAATATAGCTTTAATTGACAGTGTCATGCCAATACATTTTAATTACTGTTTCAACAATATAATTAAGCATTGAATTTATGCACGGTTGCAAGCAGAGTGCCTTGCTTAGCTGAAGTAATGAACTCTGATAATAATAAACCCACTAATTGAAACAGTATGTAGCTTAGGATGCCATTAGCCGTACAATATTACCATTACTAGTATGACAGTATTAAAAATCCTAACAAAAGACACAGTCTTCAGGTTCAAGATACAACAGTTCTGCATACTCCAAGTAAAAGAAAAACAATCAGCAGGTTATATGTTTCAAATTTGTGCTAGAATAATTAAAGCAACTGTTATGTAGTAACAAAATCAGTTTGTACACATGTGGGGAAAAACATCGTTGACAAGAGACCCAGAATTAGGACCTGTAGGTTGCCTGAGCTGTCAACTGTCTTAGAAGTGAAAAGGTCCCATGCTGAATGTTCACCCACAGGGTCCCACAGTGTTAATACAGGACAGTAAGAAGATGTACAAATAACTTTGCCTGACCTGACTGGGAAGCCCAAGGCTGGGGTCTTGCATCCTGTCAGACAACAACCATTATTCAGGTTCTGGCAACAACACCCTTTCTGCCAGTCTGGAAAGATTTTTATAGCTCTGGCTGTATATTTTGACATGCTACTAAGGTATATATTTCTTTTTCACTTGGAAACACAAGTTGATTTGCTTGTGTTTCTATCACTAGGCTGAGCCCTAAGAGGCTGGCTTACAATTCAGCTATATTTCACTGTTCAGACCTGTTTTCCTGGATATTTTCCTCTGGTTTTCTTCCTCTTTGGTCCTTCAGCCGCAATTATGCTGAAGGTACCAATAAACATGAGATGCTCAAGGTCACCTAAGCACCTTTTTATATAGGGTCCTTGTGACATTATTCACCACTGGTGGTTACCTCAGCTGCCTAGCTCTACCATCATTGACATCAACAGCATAGCTGATAGGGTATTAGCAGTAAAGGGAAATTTTGGCAGAAAATTACTTATTAATTCACTGCCAGTGTACCTACAAAAAGAGCTTTGTCAGTCTGTAACCCTTTACAGTGATAAAATCTTCAGTGTTTGAGTTTAAAAATTAATATAACAATGACAGTGCTACATAAGGCTCAAGGACAAACGAGAAATTATTCAGATGCTGAAGAGCCTGAAAAATAACAGGAAGATATCACAGTCTATGAAAATTATTCCCAAGTATTTGTCTTCTATGAATTAGTGTCAAAATACTGTTAACCATTTAATTTACTGGTGCAGTATTAGCAAGTGGATGCTTCCTGAGGTTCTTAAAACCAATCTAACCATTATTTGCTGAAACACTTGGCAAATCTTGCAGAAATCTTGATGTATTTGAAGATATGAACAGGTCTAGATGTGGACTGCAAGAATGGCTTAGCTTCTTGGAGTAAATTAAAATTTATTAAGTTTAAAGTAAATTAAGATGACACACGAACAGAATTTTGTGTACTTCTTCAGCCTATGTAGTTGCAATCTAATCATGCACTGCTTTTAGGCATCAGTTCAGAAGAAGCATTTGTGTCAGAGAGAAAAACCATTCAGAAAATTATGTTAACTGTTTTGCTGAATTAGTATGTTCTTTTCCTCTTTTTCTAAAATAAGTGGCTTATAAGAATGGCATGCAAATTTGATATATATAGGTTGTGACAAGTTGGGTTTTGTGCTGTGTGTTATGAATGTGTGGGGATCTGTACCTCTAATGACATGTAAGCCTTTTAGCTAGTTTTAGCCACATTTGACAAATAGGAAGAGGCCTTAGAGGTTCTTATATTCCTGCAAGTGGTGTGAAACATTGCAGTAGTAGGCCCACTAGGAGAGAAGCTGCAGGATGAACTCACAGCTCGTTACGTATCAGTTAATCCACACAGGAAAGATTGCCTATAAATCCTTCAGCTGCAGGGAAAGCAAACAAACAGACAAACAAACTTCAATTGGCAATCACAGTCCACCACAAGACACAAATCCATCGAGAAATCAGTCATGCTGTTCCTGGAACTAGTGCTTTTTAGAAAGATTTCAAAGACAAAACATAATGCAGTTACACAGTTCGAACCTATGGATTGACCCAAAGGCTACAGTGTGATTTGGAGAAATATTTAACAGCCAAGGAAGAAAAGGTTTCACAGCTGGTGATTTGTCAGCACTGCGTGTTTCCCTCTGGTTTGCTCCTGGCCATGTGTCTGCGTGTAGGCAGCCCTGTGAGCAGATGGAGGACCCTGATGCTTATTTATTCTTGCAAACTTGATGCCATTATTACAAAAAATAGAAGCACCAAGGATAACTTGGGCTTTGTTTTCCCTTCCGCCTGTTCTGAGGGGCAGACGACTGTGGGATGTTTTTAGTCTTGGCACTGCAGAAAAGTCAATCTGTCACAGTTGAGCAGATTTAATATTAGTCATGAATGAGATCATGATTCGCGTACAGTAAGAGTTATTATTTCTGGTACAGTGAGCCACTGCAAGAACTTGTGGGAAGTCATGACTAATTGTATACACTCCCATAGCTGCCAGGAATGTATAAACTCTTTCTTTTACCTAGGGCCAACACTAAGTTAACCCATGACCTCTCCTTCTCTAAGTCCTTTCTCGTTCTTCTCATTCTCAGCAATTTAAAGGAAAAAGAAAATCTCACAAACTTCTGCACTTTGGTACCAGTATAGAATGCAAACAAGCAAAGCATTTGCTTAAGTTGTCCACCTAGAACCAGTGTTTTTCAGTGGACCACAGAGAAATGTATGTTTGAGGCCAGTCACTGCCAGCAGAACCGCTTGGGTGAGTAAAAGTTTTGCAGGGCTATGTCTTTTGATTCAAAGACAACAGTGAATTGGAGGAAGAGCAGCAAGAGCTTTATGTTTAAGGGAGAGGAACATCTCCCTTATAAGGAAAGGCTGAAGGAGCTGGGTCTTTTTAGCTTGGAGAAGAGGAGGCTGAGGAGCGACCTCATTAGTGTTTATAAATATGTCAGGGGGGAGTGTCAGGAGGATGGAGCCAGGCTCTTTTCAGTGATGTCCAATGACAGGACAAGGGGCAATTGGTGCACTGGAACAGGCTGCCCAGAGGACTGTGGAGTGTCCTTCTCTGGAGACCTTCAAAACCCGCCTGGACGCATTCCTGTGTGACCTACTCTCAGGGATCCTGATCTGGCAGGGGGTTTGGGCTAGACGATCTTTCGAGGTCCCTTCCAACCTCTAACATTCTGTGACTCTGTGATTTGTCCTGGCTCACACAGAAGTGGAAGTCAGGTGTAACATACTATATAACCAGAATTAACGATCCAGATTACCGTTATTTTATCACCTTAGAATGAGGTATATGTATGTATACATCGGAATATATACTTTATTGTTGACTTCTTAAAGAAACGCCACAATTTGCAACATTAACTGCAGCATTTATGTCACTTTTGGTGTGATGTGAATGTGTAGACTCCCAAAGATACATCACTTCAGTTCTTATGTTTCATAGTACAAATATTTTCTTGGATCATTTTCTGTATAGTTTAATAATCATAGAATCATAGATCATCGAATCAGAGAATCACAGAATGTGTTGGGCTAGAAGGGACCTTTAAAGTTCATCATAATGTGGAATATATTTTTTGTACATGCAAAATAATACATAAGAGAAGTGGAGAAAGTCTTATTTAGTGATTGTCAGTATAAAGAACCAAAACATGAATCTCTCTGACGTGGTAATAAAAATACTTGCACTTTAAATTATAAAAGAGGAAAAAATGGAGGATAGGATGAAATCAAATAAACAGAGTTGGAAATGAAATTAAAAGGCCACTAGCTGAGGAAAAGGACAATAACTGTACCAGTTCAGAGTCTAGGTTTATTTTGGACTATAGAAAAAAAGTCTGCATCAAATGACCAGTTTCCTCTGACAAGTTTCTAAGTTCATTTTCTTTCATGCTTGGTTTGCTCTTGTTCAGAGCCCTAGAGCAACTGGCTCCTAGACTGTGGTCCATGGTCTCTGAGGCCACGACAAGTAGTTTGTACCCAGTTTGTGAAACCATACCCGCTGTCTAGAGCTTTTAAAGGCAACATTTAATGATAAGAACATAGAGTGCTCTCCTGGTTCTCTGGAGATGTGACTACGGACCATCGGTCCAGAAACTTTGTGACACACCTGCCTTAGACAACTTTATGAGCTTTGACTTCACCTGGAAAAGCGATATGTATGTGCTTATTTCCTGCTGGTTATGAAAAGGGACACTGACAGGAATGGTGCACCTCAGGACAGCACTAGGAGAGAGCCTTGGGTATACTCCACCTTGCAGATTGACCCCTGAGGTTCCCAGTCGCATCATCTTGTATTTTCAAGGGTAAATTAGCTGAGCTAATTAACATCCTTCAGCAAAAATATGTTCACGTCCTCTTTCTTACCTTTTAAGGTATGCGCTGTTAGTGGAAAAGAGAAGTGCTTACACGCAAGTAATATAAACCATTTTTCAACATGTGGTCTGCTGAGATGTTGTGTACTGACAAAGAAAAGCTGACACATTTCATTAGATATTTGTCTCCGTTAAGCCCTTAAGGAAAGTAAAATCTCATCACACTGCAATATATAAAAGTGATAGCAATGCTGATGTGAAAATACCAAGAGAATTTCTAGAACATTATATTTTAGACCTGGATAAAACCCTTAGGATAGTGTTATACTGTATATACTTCGCAGAGCCCATGCAACACCTGTGGGAGGAGAGGTAGTTAATGCGGATGCATCTAAAACTACACCTGCATCTTACCTTGCAATGACAAACAGGACACAGCTGACTCCAAGGCAGGCTAGGAGAACATACATCCAAATATCAGGAGAAAGAGGGTTTAAAAAGGAGAAAACACCAGGGTTTGTCCCATTAGGCTTCCGGTACAAGATACTGATTCCCAGCGTCATGAAGGGCTTGGAAAAATCAATTACTTTCTCTCTTACATAGGTGATAGTGAGAGGAGCAACGGCGAGATCAGCTTTCTGAAAACACAAATGGGAAAATACTCAGCAAATGCACTCCTTGCCCTCCCATTTTTCCCCCCAAGTATCAAACATCAAATGAATTTTCACCATAATTCTGAAGCGTGTGACAAAATTTAACCTTGCTAGGTTATTATTTGGCACGCGACGTTCTGTTTCCTCATTTTGCAGGCAGAGGGACATTTGTGACTTTCACGTGAGTAGGAGAGGTTTGACAAGGGACATGGGACTCGGTCCTGTGCTGTGGGACAAACAGTGTGCAAGGACTGCTGGAACAGCAGTTCCCGTTCGGTCCCCATGTGTTGCCTGATCTAGTCGAGAGGTGGCATCCCTGGCGGCAGGGAGGCTGGATTAAAATGATCTCTAAGGTCCCTTCCAGCTAAGGCCATTCTATGATGATGATTCTATGAACATCTGGGCAGGAACTATGTCCACAGACCAGAGACTGCCACAGGGCAGACGTGAGGTGGAAGTTCAGCCTTTGCCACTGGAGTTTGTTGCTAAGGTGGGGGCAGGACACGCTCTAGCTCAGTGCCTGCTGCCCCACCGTGGATGGAGGTTCCCCCCCAACACCTGCAAACTGTTGTTTCAGATGTACTGATGCAACTTCCTACTCTGACAAGTGGCAATAAAGACAGACTTAGTGGCTCTAAAAGAGAAAGAAAACTGAAGCTAACATTTCATTTGGCCTGGCTTCACATAAAATACCACAGGTGAAAGAAGAATAAAGAGAGAAGGATTCAATCTTACATGATCTATGAGTTCTTTGACCATCCCATTCCACTCTCCTTTGTCATTCTGTGCTCCATATTTACCATCAGAAACCAGTTTGACCTCATAGATGAAGCCTAAAATATTTGACAGCTCTTTTAGTAAGTCCAGGCAATAACCCTCGAATCTGTCATTTCCATACAAGGGCTTGTCAGACTTCTTGTACATAACATAGGGATCTTCCTGTAGAAAAAGACAGTAGACATACAGTGATAGAAATGAGGTTTATTTCAGATTATATCAGTTTCTCTAAATTATGTTAATATTTTATAAATGAATAAATGGATTGCAATTAGATGGAAACTAGTAATTTACCATGTCCATTAAAAGCTGTTTTAGGTGCGTTAACAAATTGACTGAATCAATTAGTGATAAGTATAAAGGCCCTAATTTTTAGTGGAACAAACCATTCATAGCTCCCAGGAGCTCTAATTAAAGTAGTGCTTAGCAGCTCCAAAATTAGACCTAGGATCTGCACTCTGCATTGTCCCACTCTAAGGGCCAGAAAGGGATATTGAAGGAGAGAAAAGCCTAAATAACAGAAAAACCATCATGAGAGAAGCCTAAAATTTTATATTCTGTGCTAAATAAATCTTTATTTAAAAAATATTGAATGTACAAAATAGCTGTGAATTGAGTGAGTATTCACATGAAAGAATGGAGAGCAGCATAGGTAGACTGCAAAGTACCTTGTTGCTTTTCTTTTTAAGGGATCTTGCATAGAAGATGACCTGGGCAAGCAGGTTTCTGCAGTTTAATGTGGCAAGAGACCTCTGGCAATATACAAGGAAGGGAAAGGGAGAATTTGAGCTCTTT
>NW_009725484.1:31946-109487 GCF_000703405.1 Apaloderma vittatum
CTGAAGAATTCGGCAGAATAACTGAAAAATGTGCCATCACTGGCCAGGCAGAAAGCATGAGGCAGAACAACTCATGAACACCCAGTTGCATATTTTCCATTTATCATAGTAAGGACATAGCTCAATTTGTTTGTTTGCTACTTTCTTTCAGTCCTCTTTGTCTCATTTTCAGAAAAAGGAAGGATGTATAAGCACTGGCTACAAAACTGAGTATTTGTGTATGTTACTTCTTCTGAAAAGAGAAACAGACAGGGTTCATCTCTGAAATATTGAAGTGAGCTAGATAATTTTGGAGACAGATGTTCCTAAGAGCCTTTCATTGGTGGTGAGGCATGTTTTAATCAATCTTGTGGACAGATGAGTGAATATGTCGATTCTGAGTCCAACTTCCTCAAATACGGGCTAGTTTAACAAGACATTGTTTCATGTGGAGCAAAACATCCACGGAGTGCTGGGCAGAGGTGGTGAAGGCAGCAGAGGACAGCCCCGCACTCCTCCATCAGCAGAGCCTGCCTCCAGCAGCGCAGCCAACAGTGCCACCTCTGCCCAGTGAGACTTACCAAAATGGTGGTGACAATAAGCGTCCGGTTAGCCAAGGAATCCGTGATGTTGGTCGATCGGTCCTTGTTGCTGTCTGTCATGTTAAGGCCACTGTATGAGTTCCAAACCCCAATCTGCACAGAAGAGAGTGGGTCACCAGCCGCCCAGACACGGTGAGCCATAAGGTTTCCCTAAATGCTCATCACTTAGGGAGAGCGCACTGGCTCTGGTTACCACAGAAGGAGACACCAGCAGTACGAAATGCTAGAGGAGGGAAACGGCTGTAGGTCTGAGTAAGGGAGCAACATCAAACAGCTGATTTAGAAAACACAGGGAACATACTGGCCTTTTCAAAAGCAGGTGGAAATGAGTAAGCTGTAAGAGTATAAGGCATGTCAATACACTGGTGTATCAGCCAATCTGCTACAAAGTGGAGCATGTTGACTTTGTTTCCTGCTAAAAAATGTCAAATGTCTATTTTTAAGATTTTTTTTAAAAAAAATTTTGGAAATGGTAGAGTTGAAACATATGGCAAGACCTCTTTACTCCAGTACAACAGACTAAAAGCCTGAATAAATATATTGAATCAGATTGATGGATGTACTGGCCTTTTGTTTCTGCTGCGCCTTCAGCAGGTTTAGCAAAGATTATCCTGTCATTTCTTGACTACTACATATGACAGAGCTAGCAAAGTGATACCATTTCACACACTGATCAGTATTTGTTCAGTAAATATAGCTGGCCAAAGGCAAATTCCTTTCTAGCCCCAGAGACAGTAACAGATTGCAGTATTTAATGCTCGATCCAAAGCCTCTTGTATAACTTGGATCTATACCTTGTGAGGGTAGAAATTGTAATCATGTTGATTTACTCTAGATACCTACTTAACATAAACACAGCCTGAAAGCACCTTCACATGTTTTCCCCTTTGTATTTACATACACAGCGTGGCTGAGGGCTGATGTGAGAAAACTCCAGGCAAGGAGCTGGCTCGAGTGGTTTGACCTGTGTTGGACGTTTGTGGAGACCACCAGATGGATGGCTTGGAGAACTAACATCAGCCATCTACAGGGCCGTTCACATCGCATCACTGCGCTGCTCTGCCAGCATGTTTCAGCTCTACCCAGGAAGGATCTACATTCAGACCCTCCATGCTGGGATTGCCAGAAAAGCTGATGAGTAAGTAAGTCTAAAACAAAATCCACTGACTTGTCCTGTGTACTGAAGGTCTCTATCTACCATCAGATGCTCAGTCATTTCAGACCCGGGGCCATTAATTGAGGCAGAGATGGGATTGCCTTTGTACCAAAACTAGCAGATTAATTTGTGCCTGCTGCGTGTATTTGGGGTAAGAATTGTATAATTTCAAACAAACTTCGGGTTTGTGTCCCTCGGTGTCATTGCTTTTGCCTTACATATTTTTTTTTTTCCCATAGTATGGTTAACGGGGATAGTCATGCCATTATTTAAAATTATTTTTTCAAGCATTTATCAGTCATTCCCTTTGTTTCCAAAACTAGATCAGGTTGGGAAACTGATCTGGAAAGTACACAGGAAATAATATTGGATATTATGAGAGCCTGTGCCAGGAATATAGTAAATAACCAGTGTCCTTGAATTTGCACCAGGGTGGCTGAGTTAGTCAAAAGCCGTTCTCTTTGTTACTGACTTGATATGCTTTTATTGGCTGGCAGCAGGGAAGAGGAGAACAACCATGAAGAACATGGAGCAACACAGTCACAGTGCATACAAAATACACCAGGAGACCACTCCACATCTGGATAGAAGAATGACATCGCAGGTCAACCTTGATTAGAGCGATGGAGGAGGTCAGAGGGGCACTGGAAGAATGAGGTCAAGGTAGTACATCACTATGGTGAATCTGGGGGAATTTACTGCAGTTTAGTGACAAGTTTGAGAGGTGTCCTATGCCCTTCTCAGCAAGCCTGTGCTCTGAACCAACTGTAATTTGGTTTAAATCAATTCAGCATAACACAAAATGCCTAGAGTCAAAAGTGAGATTGGTTCAATAGCATTCTGCACATCAGGTAGGATGATCTATTCGCCAGTAATGAGGGAAATGGGAGCCTTTGTGCCTTAGCCTGATTCACTGAAGATTAAAAGAAGGTTATTAAATGTGTGCCTTACAAGAGTATGAAGAGTGCTGTAGGATGCTTTACACTGGTCTACACAGCAGCATTAAAATCCCTCCCAAAACAACACAAACCCCAAAACTTTTTGTGTATGTGGGAGAGGTGGGAAAAAATAAGATCTGTGGGAAATACGTAAAAAATATTATTCTAAGTCATACAAGAAATTTTTATTTTAACATTTTAAATGCGGTGAACGTAGTTATTACCTTCTTACAGAATGGCAACCGTAGGTTGTACCTCCAGTAGGGAGCAGCGCAGGGAGCTGGTCTCTGACTCCCACTTTGGTGCCTTTCCCACCAGGCAGAGAGAGGCACTTCACATCAAAAGAGAGATGAAATTCCTGGGGTAATTTAGATCTTTCATAAACAAGCTTAGTTCCAATTTCTGTATGTTATTGAATGACAGCTCCCACTTAATCTTCTGTATTATTTTCTGTAAGGCGCTAATAACACACTTGGCAAAATTTTGAATCAGCAATGTCTGAACATTGCCTGCACAGTATGCATTTTCTGGGAGGCAAAAAAACCCCACCCAGCTCTGCATGTTAAAACAATCCTTGCTGCTGACACTAACATACATTCGAAATGGTATAAATTTACCACTCATAGAGAATCTTAGGTGAATCAGGAAGGATAACAGCTTTTGCTGCAGTCAGGAGCCTCTACTCAAAGAGGAAAAAGCACTGCTTTAAAGAAATAAAATAGTGATAAAAAATATTGGAGTGGAAAAGCTAAATCCATCTGAGATCTTTTTACTGTTTGGAATTACAGTTGGGATGAAACTTATTCTATCAGAAAAATTCATACTCTTGGATAGACTGTTGTCTCTAAACTGCAATAATGACAGTTGCTATCAAAACCCAAAGGATGAGTCTGAAGACCCAGCCCAAAGGTTTTTTGCATCACCTGTCTCTGTACAAACCTTCTTCCACACTTTATATAAATGACTAGAAACCTCGCCAGCAGCCTTGGTACAGAGAAAAATAAACAGAGTGCTTCATTAAAAATTAAAAGAGAACCAGTCTGGAGAGTTGTGTGGGAGCAATTACATTTAAAGTCTCAATTAACTCATCAGCAATTATTATGCAGAGTCAAGCCAGAGTATGCAGAGCAATGGAAAACGCTGTCTCCAGCTGACATGAGCTGGTGGTGTTACCCATGTTAAAGATTTTTGGACATCCACAGAAATCACATTCTAGGCAGAGGCAGAGGGAGCCCCTCAGGAACTCATGTTTGTTGACTGAGGGCTGGGACAAGGGAAAAAGAAATAATCTAATCTCATAAACATGAACTCTTGTTGAGGTTATTACTCAAGCACCTTCTTTTGTCTCTCCCTCTTGTCGTATTTATTAAAAGCAGTACATGTTTGGTTTTATCTATACATATGAATTTACCATCCAAGTTACAAGAGCAAGAACTGAAGACAATGTGCACTTAAAATCATTATTTCCATTCACATAATTACTGCCAGTCCCACATTCCCACCCCACACCTTGAAAAGCAATGAATGCATTGGAAAATACTAAAACAACCTTAGTAGCTCTGTTTTAACTTTGAGTTAAATAACCTTGAGTACATGTTTTTTACCCCAAGCAGACTCTCCTATGTGCCTGTCAAATTAGTTTTTTGTCATTGTTTTACAAAAGATCTGGTTACCTTTTCTGTTCCTTCCTCTTTGAGGCTAATAATGTCCAAATCAAAATCCTTCCGTAAGCCGTCTGTTTTGTTGAAGGTTATGCGTCCTGTCAGACCATCCCACCGTGCCTGTGTGGACATAAAAACATTCTTGCCTATAACAATTAGTAGGAACTACTCTGAAGCCACAACAACTACTGCATTTTAAATTAACCATAAGGTTGAGTCACTTCCAAGTAGTTTTTTAAATGTGTGGTTTTGTTACTTCAATGAAAACCACTTTCTTCAGTTTTCTGTTATTTAGTTTCTCTCCCATATGTTTCCATATTTTACAATCAGGCACAAGTTTGTGACAGTATATATATATATTGATCTACATACGTCTAATACTGAATAATAAAACATACTGAAGAAAGAAAAAGAGAATAAAATATATATTACAAGTCCCCAAAGGGGAAGTTTCGCACTGCCTAAGAATTCACTAAGAAATTAATGGAGTCTGCTTTCTCCAAGCTTTGGGTCTGAATCAAGCTTTGGGTCTGAATCAAGCTTTGGGTCTGAACCAGGCTAAATTCATGAGCCACTCTGGAGTTGTCCTCTTTACCCAGCCCAGGTCTTTTTAAGTTCTCCACGATGAGTGGGTAACAATTGGTGCTGAATGGGACTCCCCAGAAGGTCCTTAATGAAGGAAAGTAGCTGACCATCCTAAATCACCAAACCTTTCTCAACACTCCATTGTGTTGCGCATTTCCTAGTCTCATGAGGTAGACACTGCATCTGCTATTCAAGGCCAAGAAATCCAGATTTTTCCAGGAAGAGATAAATCAGAGAAAGGCTTTTGTCATTCTTGTTTGATTTCTTGGACAGGTTGTGGTTAAATGTCCCCCACCAGTACTGGAGTCCTAGTGTCCTGGGCTCTGCTGAATTGTTTCACTAATCCCTAATGAGTTTGCATCCCTAAGGAAGAAGACACAAGTTCCCAACTAAGCAAACAAGATGTGTCTCTCCTAATAAGAGCACAGCCAATTCCTGAGCTTGCAGGTGTTGATGGCATGATGATGATGGCTCTAAAAGCAGGCTTTCAGGAAAAATTCATCCAACAATATAGACCTAATAAAAACTTTGTAGTATAAGATACAAGCAAGCCGTACATACATGTTTGAACTATAGCATATGAGTTGCATATATATATCTTGTAAGCTTCGCAGAAAGCTCAGTTTCTTTTAAATGAGATCTATCTGTTTCTCGAATAGCTCCCATTTTGTCCCCAAAGCTGAAGTTTATCTATAAAAGAAATTATTTAATGGATTTCAAACTGCAGACAATTTTTATAATCTATTTTGGGGGCTCTCACAGTAGATTAAATTCTTCAAATATACATGAAAGGTTGATGATAAATGATGGCATAGTTTCTTCATGCATGTCAGCCATACAATCCTTAAATTACAGGCTTTTCTACTGCACGTTATTTGCTTCATTTAATTTGTTGTAGATGGACAACATAAGGAAAGCTGCATTAAGAATCAGTAGACTTGCAGAATGGTGACTCCCATTCCTGTTAAAACTAAATTCTAGCACTGAATTTGCAGAATTTAATCTAAGATTCTGGAGTGGTATCACTATGTGTCTCAGACAAATTTGATACATCTATAATTTTGTGGAAATACAGACGGATTTTGAAGTATGCTTAAGTAAAATAAGAATGGAACATCACAAATGCAACAAACTTCCTGTAAGAATTTCCATCCTTTACATATGAAAATTATAGCTATAAACAGTAGAAACACTCATGGTTTTGTATGCGGATACAGGTAAGACAGCAGGGGGAAACATATGAATGAATTTCATTATATATCTCTTTTCCAGTCTGTCTTTTTATTACTCTGACATTACTCTTATCTCTTATTCATAAAGATGGATCCTTTTTTTAAAATATGATCTTCAGAGATCAATTCCTCCTCAGAGGGCAATTTACTTCCATGAAACGCTCACATTTATTGATTTCACATCAGGTGCTCAGCTTCTCTGCTGATATGATATGATCTTGAGTAAAGGAACTAATATGTTATTTTTGGAAATGGTATCAGGAACCTACATCTCCATTCTTGTAAAAAAGGTTTATATGGTGAAATGTTAGCTCACTTATGAAAACAGGCATTGGTGCTCCTAGGCCCACACTAAAAAAAAAAAGGAACAAAAATATGTTACATGCTGCATAGGTGTGTACTTAAATTTCGAGGTAAAAGAGAAGTACATATAGCCTTTGTCTAACTTAAGTCCCACTTAGATGATCAAGTAATGACCCAAATGTGACTTAAATTATAAACAAGAGCCAGTGAAGGTTTCTCAGAAGAATTAAACATTGAAGGGTTTTTTCAGACCCTAATTGTGAGGCTTCAAATGCCACTTGAATTCTAAATTCAGTTTCTGATTTTTATTTTATTTATTCTAAATAAGAAATAAGACATTTGGGTTTGAGTCCAGTGAGCATAATTTTATTTTTTCTGCCTGTGTGTGCAGCATATCTAGGCAGACAGGTGATGTTTCTTTCCTGATTAGAAACAAAATGTTTCCTTAAGAAACAAAGGGGCGGATGAGCTAGATACCTACGGTCCACCCCAGGCCATCTGAAGTCTATGGTAAAACTTCCAAGCTTCTAGTATGAGTTAAATCCCAAAGCACAACCGACCACTGCATGCAAACAGAGTGGAATGCATCATTGCTCCGAAATTCCGGCCGTGTGCCACCACCTGCAGGTGCCCGTCAGGTAAACCAAGGATGCCAGTGCCTGTCAGGCGCCGTGTTCAGGCAAACAGAATGGGCAGCAGTTGCACCGTTCTCAAGTGCAATTAATGAGCACAAATGAAGCAGAACTTTCTCAATACCCAGAAATGGCATGACTGTTTAACACAGCAAAGAGATTTCATGCTTCTGTACGCAAGATTTATAGCGATTTTAGTATTTCTGGTGACACTCGTGTTTAATGCTACAGGATATAATAAAAGTTGAATCAGAACCTAATCATGTAATTCATCAAAGGAAATTGCTTTTTTGCACTCTGTCCTTGCTTTAATATTAAAAGAACTAAGGGCACAGTTTGAAACTCGTAGGAAGAGAATGTATTTTTGATTATGTTTGTTTAATTTTCAGTAGAGCTTGCAGCTTAATTAAAAAGTGCAGTTTTCAGTGGCTTCTGTTTGTGATGTCCTTTGCTTGTCTCAGATCTCATTTATGCATGGATGCAGACTGCCTCTGACAACAGAACTGTGAGGACATGCTGTTCCTTTGGGAGTTGGCTCTGCAGCAGTAGGGCAACGCAGTGTTTGTCTGAAGTTCAAAATAAGGTCTCACATTCTTAAATACAGTGTTTTATTAGATCATTATTATTCCTATTTCTAAGTTGTAAATATTTGATCACTTTCTCCTGTTTATTGAACAAAGCAAGGAATAAACCAAATATGTTTGTTTCAACTGGTAGCTGGGACATAAACCATACAGGACCAGCAGATACTCAGGACCTTCTTACTAACCGCTGAAAAGGTAGTAGGTAGAAATGATCACAGATAAGTCTCCAGTCATCTCTGAAGGCCATCAGGTACCCGACATGGCAGAAATATCCAAAGGAACCTAATTAAAACCATGAAACTTTCTGGTTTTACTATTTAAAAAATTAAGATTGTTCCTAAACTACAAACTGAAATCTGAGGTTAAATATCCAGATTACAACATTGGCTTCCGTATAAATATATCGGTGGAAAATTATAACAACTGGAAAATGAAGCTGACTCAGCTTCTAAGAGCAAAAACACCAGAAGTTTGCTATCAATTCCCATCACCATCAATCTCCACTTCATCATCTTGAGTCAATTGCTATAGCAGCCTTAGCTTCAGCCCAAGCCGATCAACAATTCAATCATAGAACCAATCAGTTCGGCTGCCACCAGACCTACTAAGACAAAACAACATGTACTTTTATATTCTGTTTCTTTTGTCCCTGTCAGGCCTCACCTATATTTCAAGATTTGCATTAGCAATACATAACTAGATTGAGAAATTATAAAGCACTGTGCGTATAATGCATTGATTGAGTAAATATTCAGCTTTATGTTATAGCCTCAATCCGATACAGCCAGTTTTGTAGATACTTCACTACACTACCACACACAGAAGTGTTGATCTTTCTCAGACAAATTGATTGCATTTTCATTATGCATTTGCTTTTTCTTACTCAATACAAGTTTATCCAAATATTTTAGTTAACTGTTTATCTGCCTATGGCATGTTTTGTCTTTCGAGTCCAGTGTTGCAGAGACAGATACCGAATAGTTGTGTTTCAGATTAGAAAACTTTAAAATTTTTAACAGTCCTTTTTAAAGTGTTCAAAGTGCTCTAGCAATAAAAAAATGCAAAGACATAATCTTATTTTAACTTTTCAAACTAATATGTTTAATAATGTTTCATAACGTGCAGACATTTTCTCTCTTGTATTGATAATCCACTTATTCCAATAACCTGTGTATTAAAACAGTTTTTCTGAACCTAGTCTTTAGACCTCTGTTTCTAATTAAACAAGTAATTTCTTTGGAGTTTCAAACTCAAGTTTTAACTTTGTATTGTTCCCACTGCTCAGAAAAATATGACCCCCCCATTTTGAATGTATGCCCAGAGCTAATGTTGGAAGAAAGAATCTGAGACACAAATATGTGTTCTCAAATGCAAATAAACCTGTGGCTATATCACTTTTGAGTACATATTGAATCTGCTTTAAATGGTATAAGGAGAAACAGTTGTAACTCTTAGCAATTTTTCAACATACATAGAAAAAGGGAGTTGATAAAACTTTTGATTGTAATGCTAAGAAGAAAAGCTTTTAGTCCAGTATTGTGGGAGAAAATAAATTGTTCTATTGTACAGCTCCAAACTCCTGCACAATACCATACTGATTTTATGCAAGATATTCAGACACTTTGCATCTGCCATTGAAGCTGGAATTATTGTTTAATAGGAAGGTATTGTAAATTGATGATAAACAAAATCTAATGTGAGCACTATTATTGGATACATTATGCAATGCTAAATGACAGTCTTCCTCATGCAAAAGCTTTACAAATGCATCTGGACAAACAAAGAAACTCCACCTCTACTGAGATTGACTTGAGAAATTCCTTAAGTAGACAATGGGCCATATTTAGTTATTTATTTTGTAAAAAGTCTCCTTAGTTTTTCTTTCCATCTCTCTTATTTTGGGTCTTTCTATTGCTGTTTATGTGCAACTTGAATATTTCGAAACCTTATCCTAAAGGCATGCAATCAGCAGAGTTTTTTTCTACAGCTTTAATGGGAGTCTGGAACAGAAATCATTTAGCTGGACTTTTCAGTATGGGCAAATTTTTCAGAACCTACAATGAAATCTAATCAAAGATAAAAATATTTTCCTGTACACTCAGTTTTGTGAATGGAATTATCTAGACCTTTGGTAGGTTGCTTTCCCAAGTGTGTTAAATGTAACCTACAAAGTTACAAAATTGCTGCCCAGGGAGTTTGTGGAATCTCCTTCTCTGGAGACTTTCAAAACCCACCTGGACACATTCCTGTGTGACCTACTGTAGGTGATCGTGCTCTGGCAGGGGGGCTGGACTAGATGATCACTAGAGGTCCCTGCCAATCCCTGGCATTCTGTGATTCTGTGATTCTGTGATACAAAGGCAAGTAACTGATTCTTTTTCTTTTTTTTTTTTTTAAAATGATGAATATATCAGCCAAGTATATTTGTATTTTTGATTCTTAGTGTTATACTCTGTTTATTATCAGAAGTCACTAGGCAAAATTGAACATCAGTTATTGATTTAATGTACATTTCTAATTTACCACAGTTGTGAAGTAAAAGGTATGAACTTACATCACCACCATGCCATTGTTTTTCTTTCTTTCTTTAATGACAATAGGAAAAAAAACATTGGCAATCAACTGGCCTGGAATTCAGGAAGCATTAGTATTCAAATCCCCAAATTATGTTTGCTCATTTACCATTGCATAGTGGCAGAGACTTGCCAACATCACAGTCTTTTTATATCTATATATCCTCTAAAATGAATGCATTATGTGTTCTGACTGAGATTAGGAAATTCATTCTGCTTCTGTGCTGGTCTACCAAAATAAGGAAATCAGTTGTCCTGGTTTGAGCTAAACAGAATCAGTTCTGTTCAGTGATTTTACTGTTCAGCTGTCTCTTCTAAGAGGCTGCCCTTTCTGAAGTCAGCAGCATGTTTCTGCAGACAGTGGGTGCTACTGGCAGTGGTAACACCTGATGTTTGCAGTTACTGCCTGAGACTGGGATGCAGAAAGGCTCTTGCTAATACTTATTCCTACAGTGACCAAGGCCACTGCTGGGTCTCGTGTGCCACGCTGGGGGTGCCGGGTAGTAAGAGGGGTCACAAGGAAGTAAAAGGTTGCACCCCCGGAGGGTAATGGACAGGACAGGTGACCAACAGGAGCATTCCAATCCATATATGTCTTACCCAGTATAAAACTGAGGGATCACAAGTGTTTTGGTCTCTGTCTTTGCCTCTTTTCTTCAATGCTGGCATTCAGGGAGGACTCCCCCAATCCTGAGTTCCTGGATCCAGCTCCCATATCCAGCTCCCCACAGCTGCTGGGCCTGGGACTTCAGTACTATTACTGTTGTATTAAAGCTGGTTTAGTTTTCTTTTCCAACCTGTAAGTCTCTCTGCCACATTCCCTTTTCCTTCCCATTTGGAGAGGGAGAGGGGTTACAGAGCATCTGTCAGTGTTCTGTGGCTGGCCCAGCCCTAACCCTTGACATCAGTCTTGTCCTCAAGAAAAACTTTACATCATAATTTTGTTTAGCCACCATCTAAGAACACATCACTTCAGCTAAACATTAGCAAGCCAGAGTGAGTGACAGAAAAGCAACATCCAAGTGCCAACATCCTTCAGCTTATAAGAAAAGGTGGCAGGTGAGTAAATATGGGAATCTCAAGTGGCATATAGGTGTACCAGAGTGGCAGACTTGTTCCGTTTATTCAGCATTACCTGCTTATAAAGAAGGTGAACATCTACTTTAGTTTTGAACCGATATTCAAAAATTTCTGATAAGGCCTATGGTGATGACTGACATCCAAATGCAATGGTGGCTGGTGAAGTCTATTCTGTTGGGTCTTAGACTTATTAACAGAGCAGGACTCTGAGGGTTACAGAATTATTGACAATGATTAATGCACATATACTGAGGACATCGATCGTATTGCTTGATGGCAAGGGACAAAGACAGTGAGTGAGTTCTTTTTTGCATGTGTAGATTCGTTTTGTTTATTTTCCCAACCCAAACATTTGCTTCTTGGCTACAAAATCAGGTACCTGAAAAATTTATAAAACATAGGCATACTTAAACCTACGGTGACCACATGTTCAGAATACCACAGGTCGTTCTTCTACAACAAAAATCTTCCAACACTGTAAATAACAACAACTATATACTAACCAAATTGATAATGACCACGGAAAAGTCTACTTTAATTTTCCTTTGGTTTTCTTTCCTTTTGGAAAATGAAAGCTCCTGCTTTACTACAACTGCAGAAACAGTTGACAGATTTAAGTGATAGTGATATTGCTTCTAGTTACAGTGGAAATCACAATGTGCTCTAAGCCACACATCAACTTTTCAGCTCTTACAATCAATCCTCTTATTAAAAGAGATCCTCAAGGATTATGGAATATAGTGAGTTAGTATATGACTTTTCCATTATCCTGGTCCAAATCTAGCATAACAGATGAAATAAAAAGAATTTCAGCATTCTTCATCACAGGGGTTTATCTACTCCACTGAAATGCATGATGCTTCATAGTCTCTTTACTCAGAAGAGGTCCAGGACTGGAACAATCCTGGGCTTTTACTAAGCAGCACAGGAATAAAAAAGAGGAGGTGTGGGAGGCTTGTTCCTAAGAAAAGGGTTTAGGCAGCTGTTATGAGACTGAGCACCTCTCTCCTTGAAATAAGAGAGAGAAAGAGTGGATAAACAGAGAAGGGAGATTTCTTAGGAATGTGCCAGGCTGTTCTGTGAACCACTCAAGAGCACTCATTCACAGGTCAGTAGCTGAGCTTGATGATGTTCAGGGGTAGTTATATGAAAGGTTTTTGATGTGACAGATTTGACAAATGAACCCTGAATATTTGAGGATGATGGCTTAGACGGATTAATTTCAGAGCATATGTTTGAAAAGCCTTTGAGTTTCCTTAAAGCTTACACCTACCAGATTGCTTTATACCAATACCAGAGATGCGGGAGTGGGTGTGAGGAATCAGAAGGGAAGGTGAAACTTTATTAGTTATTCTTCCTAGTAAGAGCAGAGTCTATCTTACCATTACAAACACGACTGTCACTGAAGTGTCTGGGTAGAGTTACTGTTGACTATGAATTTAGAAACCATAACTTTACACTGCTGTGTTAATGAGGATTGAGATCCCATTGTAACAGTATATGTGAGACAGTACATAGAGAAATCCTGTCCCATACAGCTAAATACCCTAACTAGACAAAATCTGTCATCCATCTTTACAGAGGGGAATTACAGCATTTCCAGATGAAGAATTTCTTCACTTAGATTTTAGGTCCTGCCACTTTTGTTTTAGAGTGATGTCATAGCTACAAGCATGGGCAGTGAACAGTCTGATTATGTCAGCACATTGGAAGCGCCTACCAAACAATGACCAGTTTTGCCTTCTTAGCTAACCACAGCACAAGTTTGAAGGTGTCCTGAGGTGATTGCACTAAGCTTCTGGCAGAGACAGGAGCCAAGCCAAAGCTCTGAACTCACCACCTATCATCTTGAGTGAGAAATGTCATCCCTAAATTAGCTGTTGTCCTGTTACAGTAACATCAACCCACTGAAGGACAGGGATGACAAGGAGCCTGTGGAGGCTTCATGCACTGCAAAGCACTGTGTCAGTTCCACCTGAGATAATGCAACCTAAGTGCTGGAAAATCTGTGAATAAATGAGTAGGAGGTTGTGTGGTTGAGGAACAGATGGTTTCAATGAGAGTACACTGCTCCAAAACTAAATCATTGGCATTTAAAGACCTTGCAAGCTCTTCGGGTAAAGACTGTGCAGAGTGAATGGGCTCAATGGTGATGTGACTAGGGCTCCTAGAAGCTTTCCCAGTACAGTTAAGGCCATGCACTAACACTTAAATAGAAATATCTGTATGGAGTAAATGATGAGCACTTTCAGTAGGCCAGGACATATAAAATCAAAGAATCACAGAATGGTTTGGGCTGGAAGGGACATTAAACATCATCTAGTTCCAAACCCCCTGCCATGGGCAGGGACACCTCCCACTAGATCAGGTTGCTCAAAGCCCCATCCAGCCTGGCCTTGAACACTTCCAGGAAGGGAGCATCCACGGCTTCTCTGGAATATGACAAAACCTTTTCTCAGAACATATTTTTAAACTTTGACAAGTATGCCAGTCACTAAAGGACTAACAAAGAAAATGTGGGGTCCCCTCCAAAAGGAAATGGGGGACATGTCCACAAAGGATATGGAGAAGGCTAAGGTACTCAATGACTTTTTTTGCCTCAGTCTTCAATGGTAAGGGCTCTAACTACACTACCTAAATTGCAGAAGGTAAAGACAGGGCTGGGAGAATTCAGATCCCACTGTAAGAGAAGATCAGGTTCAAAACCGTCTAATAAACCTGAAAGTGCACAAGTCCATGGGACCTGCCGAGATCCATCTAGGGGTCCTGAGGGAACTAGCAGATGAAGTTATAGAAATGAAATTGCTTTCCAGGCAACATTTAAGAAAGCAAAAGTGAGATGGAAGGAAATATGTATAATCTTTTTTGTCAGATTTCTTGTTTCGATTTTAGATATAACAGTATCAAAAGCTTTCAGACAATTTTTTATTAATTCAATACATATTTTTTCATAGTATGCAAGTTCTAGGACCATTATTTTGCAATCTGTGCATAAATCATTCCATAAATTAAGTGATTTTCTGCTTGAAATTTGATTTCAGAATAGGAATACCTATTGACATTAACCTCAGCCATACATTAGCTTCTTGGAAAGCTGACCTTTATTTCCTAATTAACCATCATGGGATGCAAATCTAGCAGTTGTTTTGTTTGCTCTATTAATTAAGAGTTTTCAGTTCAAAGCAACAGACAGTAATAGGCTTATATTAGAAATGCATCCATTGCTTCATGAAGTAAGTTTTTTAAAAGTAAACCAAAGAAAAATGCTTTGTTGAATAAATCCTATTATCCAATTAGGTTTTGAGAGAAGTCCTACCAAAGAAAATAACTGCTTTTCTTTGAATTGGCTAAATATTGCAACATCAAAGCCTAGAGAATAACTGCAGCCATCGTCTACAGACTCAACATTAGAACACAACCACAAAGATGCAGCAGAAGAGATGTCATCTTACATTTTGGAGCTGAAATATTGTCATCTTTGCCCAGTCACACACATAGAGATTTCTGTGGCTGGTACACAGATTCTTCCTCAGACAGCAGGGGAGATGATGAGTTCTCAGGTCTTCTGACATCCAGACTTGTACTGTTCACTTCTTTTTGTTCCACTCTAGATTTTTAGTCCCATGAAAATACTTTTACATGTTGACTTTGGCAGTAATAAAAGACCATGAAACAAAAGAAATGTTCTGCTCTTTTACAAGATGTTTTGTGCTCCTTTGTTTGGAGATGCTGCCAATTTTTACAGAAAAAAATATTGATGAATATCTCCCCAGATGGATTGCTTTCCCTCTTATTTTAAATTCATACTTTTTTCTGTAATGACAACTTTTCAGTTCCTTCTTCTTCCAACAATGTTCTGTTTGTTTTAGATTTAGTTAGTTATTATCAAAAATCCCCTGAAAATTACATCCTGTGATTTGATGCCTATTAAAAAAGACTTTGTGTGTCTCCGCCTCTTTCTCAAAATGTTAGTCAGCTCATCAAATTTGGACAAAATAAAACTGGATGTGGTTGTGCCATCGTCAACTCATTAGTTCTGTCTTCTATGCCTCAAATGGGAGCTTCCCAGGAAATCTAACAGTCCTGACAATGGTTGCTTGCTTCCTCCATGCCAAGAGAAAAACAAAGTGGTGGATCAGAACAGGAGAGTAGGAATTTGTCATCCACCTAAAGTGCTGGGTATACATCAAACAGTTCAGAGGTTTAAAGGATGTAAATATTTAAACATTTATATGCCATCCTGGTCTTCAAGAAAGAAGACTTTGACCTCTTCAGGCATCTGCTTAGTAGAGTACCATGGGATGAAGCCCTGAAGGGAAGAGAAGCCCAAGCAAGCTGGGCCATATTCAAGGACCACCTCCTCTGCACCGAGGAGCAATGCATTCCAGAAAAGAGGAAGTCAGGCAAGAATGTCAGGAGGCTTGCCTCGATGAACAAGAGGCTCCTGGACACACTTAAAGATAAAAAGAGAATTACAGAAAGTGGAAGAAAGTACAGGAAGACTGGGAAGAATACAAGGAAGTGGTCTGAGCAGCCAAGGATCAAGTTAGGAAAGCTAAAGCCCACATAGAATTAAATCTATCTGGGGACATCAAGGGTAACAAGAAAAACTTTTATAGGCATGTCAATGATAAAATGAAGGTTAGGGAAGATGTGGCCCCTCTCCAGAAGGGAACAGGAGAGCTGGTCATGAAGGATATGGAAAAGGTGGAGGTTCTCAATGACTTCTTCACCTCAGTCTTCACAGGCAAGGGCTCTAGGTGCACTGTCTAAGTTGTAGAAGCCAAAGGCAGGGGCTGGGAGAAGGAAAATCTGCTCACTGTAAGAGAAGATCGGGTTCAAGACCTTCCAATGAGTCCATGGGACCTGATGAGATCCATCCACGAGTCCTGAGGAAACTGGCAGATGAAGTTGCTGGGCCGCATTCTTTCATATCTGAGAGATTATGGCAGTTCGATGAAGTACTCACTGACTGGAAAAGGGGAAATATCACCCCCATTTTCAAAAAGGGAAAAAAAGAAGATCCAGACAACTACAGGCCAGTCAGTCTCACCTCTGTGCCTGGCAAGATCATGGAGCAGATCCTTCTGAAGGCTCTGTTACGGCACACGGAAAATGTGGAGGTGATTGGTGGCAACCAACATAGTTTTACCAATGGAAAATCCCGTCTGACAAATCTGGTAGCTTTTTATGATGGAGTAACAAAATCAATTGACAAGGGAAGATAAGGAACTGGCTGGAAGATTGCACTTAAAGAGTTGCAGTCAATGGCTCAATGTCCACATGGAGACCAGTGACAAGTGGTGTCCCTCAGGGATCAGTACTGGGACCGGTACTATTTAATATCTTTGTCGGCGACATGTGCAGTGGCATCAAGGGCATCCTCGGCAAGTTCGCTGACGGTATAAAGTTGTGTGGTGTGGTCAACACACTGGAGGGAAGGGATGTCATCCAGAGGGACCTTGACAGGCTTGAGAGGTGGGCCCAGGCCAACTTCATGAAGTTTAATAAGGCCAAGTGTAAGGTCCTGCACCGGGGTTGAGGTAATCCCAAGGACAGATGAAGACTGAGCAATGAGTGGATTGAGAGCACTCCTGAGGAGAAGGATTTGGGCTTGTTGACAGATGATAAGATCAACATGAGCCAACAGTGCACACTTGTGGCCCAGAAAGCCAACCGTACAGAGACGTGTGACCAGCAGGTCAAGGGAGTTGATTCTGCCCCTCTGCTCTGCCCTTGTGAGACCTCACCTGGAGTACTGCATCCAGCTCTGCAACCCCAAACACAAGAAAGACATGAAGCAAGGCCAGAGGAGGGCTACCAAGATGGTCAGAGGCCTGGAACACCTCTCCTAGGAGGACAAGCTGAGAGAGTTAAGCTTGTTCAGCCTGGAAAAGAGAAGGCTTTGGGGAGACCTTATAGCAGCCTTCCAGTACCTTAAGGGGGCCTGCAGGAAGGCTGGGAAGGGACATTTTACAGGGGCCTGTAGTGACAGAAGAAGGGTAATGGGTGGAAGCTGGAAGAGCATAGGTTTAGACTAGATATAAGGAAGAAGTTCTTTACCCTGAGAGTAGTGAGGCACTGAAACAGGTTGCCCAGGGAGGCTGTGGATGCTCCATCCCTGGAAGTGTCCAAGGCCAGGCTGGATGGAGACTTGAGTAATCTGATCTAGTGGGAGATCCCATAGCAGGGGAGTTGGAACTAGACGAACTTTGAAGTTCCCTTCAATCCAAATCACTCTGTGATTCTGTGATTCTATGAAAAACCTCAATATCCGAGAGCTGCAAAACAGCACTAAAAACGTGAGAAAATAGAGAAATCTACTACTGTCTTATTGTAGATCAAACAGGTCTAGAATAAGCATGTGCACAGCAGGTACCTCAGGACAGACAGGAGTTTGTAAAACACTTTCAGCACAGATGAGGTAGACACGCAGCTGGTTTTGGAGGCATGTATAGCCTAGAAAGTGACTAATGCACTGAAAAGTCCTCAGTCAGAAGAATTATTACAAATAAGTTGATCCAGAGGCTTGAAAGATATACAGTTGTTGTAGTCCCTGTATGATTAATTCCACCCATCTTGTTGTTTTCTATGGTCATCAGTCTACATGAGGAAGTGGTTCATCTCAGATAATTGTCAAGACTTTTTTTGTTTGGTTCAGGTCTCCTCAGCTCTTTTAGTGGTGACTGGAAACTATAAAGCCTCTCTGTTTCTCAGTCTTTCTAATTATTCTGATGGTGAAGTCTTGTTTCTCCAAGAGCAAGGCTATAATTTGCTTAAATGCCTTGAGTTTTCATGAAAATTTTCCAAGACTTTCCTTCTTTTGTATATACGATAAAGGTTTCTTTTCTTTTTGTAAAGAGTAAATATGAAATAAAAACATTTATAGTCAATGTAACCAGAACACAGGGTACCACACTCTGAATTATCATCATGCGTTCAAAAAGTACGCAAAATAACAACCTAAGACAATAAAGATGGCCTTGTTGCATAAGTTCATTTCTTACTGCTGAGTTAGTTACTGTTCTCTTGTCTAAGAAAAGACTAGATACGTCTTTTTAAAAAAAAAAAAAAATTGATCTTACCCTTGAAGCAGAGTGCTATCCACAGACAGTACTAGATGATCTAAAACTGTAGAATGTGTTCAACATTTACAGTACTCTTCCTGTAATAAGCTAATCTGAGGTTTCATTTTACACCTTTAACAATGAAAAATGATGTGAGAATTTAAGAAAGCTGAAGACTTAATTTTACTAATCCTTGCAGGCCAGAGATGTTCTATGAAGCATACCACTTATTACGTGTAGAAACAAGAATCGGCCATCAGAGGGCTGGAAAAATCTTTATAAATTCTAAGGAAACAGTTTCTTGAGGATGAAGGCATTTGAACGAGGTTGGTTTTCCAGTCTAATTGAGGCAACTTCATTCAGAAGAATTATTACAATTAAGCTGAAACAGTCTTGGATGTTTTAAGGAGATAGTAGTGCCCGAGTGACCAAAGCCACTTGTTGGTATCTGTGGTTGTTAACATTAGCCTAAACAAAGACTTAGTTCATCTCAGAGGATTCTTGAGGGCATGTAACATCACACCATGACAGGAAGGCTGTACTAAATTACTCAGCGTAGAGTCTAGAGGGATTGCTCTCACTCCTGTTTTTTACTAGCTAGACGTGCTTGAAATGTATCTTGTCAAAAACACAACACAAACTGAAATGTAGATGTAAATGCTTCAGATTCTTTTTATTCTTTGAGATTGAAGAGTGTGGCCAAGGGTGAGTAGGTCAAGGGTGGTCATCCTTCCCCTCTACTCCGCACTGGTAGGGCCACATCTGGAGGACTGTGTCCAGTTCTGGGCTCCCCAGTTCAAGATAGATGGAGAACTGCTGGAAAGAGTCCAGTGGAGGGCAACGAAGATGACTAGGGGACTGGAGCACCTCTCTTACGAGGAAAGGTTAAGAGAGCTGGGACTGTTCAGCCTGGAGAATACTGAGAGGAGACCTTATCAATATCTATAAATATCTAAAGGATAGCTGTAAGGAGGATGGAGCTGGACTCTTTTCAGCTGGACTCCTTTCACTCTCTAGGTGATCCTGCCTGGACTAGGGAGCTTGCTTCCGACTCTGACTACTCTGTGGTTCTGTGATTCTGTAATCTGTGTGTGTTATTCTGTTTGAGGGGATTTAATAACGCCACTCAAGATGAAGCCTGCATCTCTTATCTTCTGGAATACTTCTCTATGCAGTTTTCTTTTAATTTTTACTGGATTTGAGTAAGGGGAGCTCACATTGGTTTAGATGATGATTGAATAACAGATAATCTATTTTGGGGCTCATCTCATGCTTTAAAGGGGACATGATAGAGAATTTGATCATTGAAATATAAACACCTGTCATGTTTACAGACATTTCCCTTTTAGGAAAGACATAATCACCCATTCTCTCCCCACTCCCTCTCTGAAAAGTAACAACAACCTCCTTTTTCTTTCTGGGCATGGGC
This sequence comes from Apaloderma vittatum, assembly GCF_000703405.1. Lineage (NCBI taxonomy): Eukaryota > Metazoa > Chordata > Aves > Trogoniformes > Trogonidae > Apaloderma > Apaloderma vittatum. Next base: position 51,768 of record NW_009725484.1, read on the forward strand.
AAGATATACTCCCCGCAAATGCTTCCATAAAGGCTAAAAGATTAAAATATTATTTAGATATGAATGACATTGGGTCACTGAGAGACAAAACTTCTGACGAGGATTTACATTTCATTAAAAAGATCTTAATGAGCTACTGTAGAAGATTCTTGATCCCAGACAGTGTATTTTATATAATATCCTCCTTTGCTAGCTGATGATCTAGCTGACCTCAAGGCTGTCCTCAGGGCTGGGAGTCTTTGGTCAGGCTTTCTTTTCTCTGCAAAATTCCAAATTTTTTCTACAACCAGCATTAGCTTATGAGATCTTTAGAGTACAGAAATTAACTCTTTTTGCTGCTGCAATTGATTATTCTGTAGCCTCAGATAACTTTGCTAGTGCTTTTCTATCATGGTCTTTTTGGTAGCATTTAAACTCTTGGTCATTAAGAAAATCACACAGTAGATCTGCTACTGCTGTTATCTGGTACATGTACCTGAAGTCCTAAGGTCAAGAGAGGAGCATTCGCACATTAAAATATTCACCTATTATTTTCATGTACTCTGAAAATTCAGAAAACTACCCCAGTGCATGTGCATTCGGATCAGCATGAATCAAAAGGCAGTATTTTTCCCTAGGATGTCTACTTTCCAGTTGCTTTCAGGAAAAAGCTAACTTGTGTATACATGAGGACCAGATATGACCTGAAGCTTGACTTCTCAACAGGACAGTGACAGGCTGAAAAAAATTAAATTGCCATCTGCCGAGTGAAGAGAGAAGCAGCCTATGAACTGCTATACAGTCAGAGGCTTTCCATATTAACCTCTGTTCATGCCCAGGCAGATTCTGAGATCCTTTCTATTACCATCAGCCTGGCATTTTATAGTACTGGCCCACAAAGCAAATGACTGCAGCTCTTATCATCACTAAAGTAAAATGTAAATCTACCATGGAGCCATTTAAGTACTTGCTAAGCTCTAGCACCTGCATGACTCATTGCAGGCAGTCTCTTTATCTGAAAGTTGTTTATTTAGACTGCAGTACAGACTATTTGCCTTCAGACCAGCCTGTAAAATGCCTTCACAGAATGTAAGTACCTCATCTCAAAATAGTAAAACTAAATTGTATCTATGTGGGTCCAAACTACCAGTTCCCCTGCTTGACTTTTTTTCTCCATATCTATTTACTTGATTCTTAATTTCTAAAGTTCATCTATCCTTTAAGAGCAAACCAGATCCTAACATGAACTAGGGAGGTCCAAACGTGTTTGCAATTTAATTTCCAACACCTGTTACAGTCTTTCCAGGAAATGTAATACTGTCTTATTAAACCTTATCCTCTACTTTCAACAACCACCTTTTTTGGCTACAAGAGAAACAGGAAGATAAGACTCTCGGAGTATTTAAATCAGTGTTTTACCAACCATGAAAGACACTATCTGCAAAACGATCAGTAATTAGCTCATATATCTCACTCTATGCAAGAGAGAATAGCTGCACATGGTGAATGTGAACTGTGTAACTGTTTCAGTTCGAACTGAATCTGCTAAGGTATGTCTGGTACTCTCGGTCAAAGTACTTCTTCTGGCTTAGGATGCAGGACCCTTATGCTATATACTTAACATCACCCAAAATAAGTCGTTAACCTCTGTATAATTAAGCAGGTGCCTTCACTGGTAGATAGTCTTATGATAACTTTAAATTTCATTATCATTATTCTTAAAATCCACCAGAAATTGTATGAGTAGCAATGCTACCTCATTTAGTGTGAAGTTGATAAGTAGAAGAGCAAAGGTTCCCACTTAGATCAAATCAGAAGGGAGGGAGGAAGGGAGGGAGGAATTCATCTTTATTACAGAAACTTTGGAAAAAAAAATCTCCTATCTTTTACTGTTCCTGCTACTGTCTTCCTACCTCCTTTCCTGACTCCTCTGGGTGTTTCCATGATTGTGCTGCAGTGAGGAAATTATCTCAAAGCTTCCTTAATACTTAAGTCTGTTCCCTGGGTACTAGTGTAACTCTTATCTTTTCTTTATACTGTCAAAGAAAGAAGCTTATAAGGAAATCTTAAAACTGATAAAACACCCCATGTGGAGAGTACTGTTTCAGTAACTTTTGATGCTTTATGTGTAGGTGAATCACCATGTTGTATATTGCCTAAAAATTTACTTAGAAAAGTTTGGAGAAGGTGATGACAGCTCTTCTACAAGTTCTGTAACCACCACATGTCTTGTCTTTCAGTTTGCTCCAACTATATTTTTGGATTCAGGTGAATGCCCCAATGTGCTGCAACCACTTACCTTGTACCTCAGCCTACAGGTCCTGTTCCACCTACATGAGTGCTAATGAATGCGGCTCTGATAGGAATCACACTGCCACGGATAAGAACTGGAGGAAAATATGAAATATGCATAGGAAACTCCATGTAATTTCAAATGTTTGTTTTCACATGCTTCCCTAAAGGAAAGGTTTCCATTTGAAATTCATAATAAAAACTGAACTTCTGGAAGAGGGAAGGTATTTCAGTCAAAATGTGTATTTTTCAGAACATCTGTGGATCTAGCTAGCTCAATGATGCATTCTTACGAGATAGATAGTGCAGTGCATGGCTTACTTACGAAGTAATTTATTTCTTTAGAAATACTGGCTGAGGTGTTTTCTAGATATTGATTACTGATCAAATAATTTGCAAAACAACTGGAATTAAATCATGAAACAAGGATGGAGCTGCAGACTTGCTTTTCTTTCAATTTCTAGAATAACTGTTGTTATCTATAGTATATTTTTAGAAATTATATAAAACCATAATAACATAACCATAACGCTAACAGAGCAAAAAATATGGGCAGTCTTATGGTGTGTTAGTCTGAGACTTTTATCGCACCTACAGTTCAGCAGTTTCTTTTTTTTCAGACCAGATAAAGTCTCCACCAGAATTCAGGCCATAGTCTTGTGTCTGTAAATAAATGCTTCTCTGCTAGGAAGGTGAGGAAGAATTTCACATCCGAGTGCCAGAAACCAGAGCATAGCATATGACAATGAGTAGGGAGTAACAGCACACGCTAGACAGTAAAGAAGAAAGGAAGGATTATGATGACCATAAGCAGATGGTCTACACTTGCCTCTTTTATCAGATTCATAAATCTGGGTCCAAAACGCCATGGCTTGTGTCTGTGGCACTGCAGGGAGCTGACAGTCATTTGGGAGGCACGCTGGGAGGCCACTGCTACCATGTAAACAGCATCGTACATCAGAGCTGCTTCAGTCTGCACAAAAAATCAGAAAGGTTTTCTTTAATGTACATCTTTGTGCCCAGTCCCTGCTTTTCTCCACAGAGAACTGTTTCCCTGGGCTGGTATTATGGAAAAGGCCACTACTGGCCTCTCCATGGAAATCTGAAGTGTAATGAAATACATGTTGTTTTCTTATATTAACTTTAGGGTATTTTCAGGTGAGCACTGGGAGGAAAAGGTACATTGGGTAGCTATAGGAAGAGAGGGGTTAGTGGGTTGAGTGCAGGAAGGAGCACACATGTATCTCTGTGGCACAGAGAGGAGTTTTAAGAAGCCTCAGGTGATACAGCAGCTCAGGTCTCATCCTCCAGTCACATCTTAGGGCCAAGCACTTCACAGTACCCAGTGTTTTATAGTTTCCTCATGGGATTTCCAAAGACTTTCAGCACCTCAAGGAGTGTTGTTTGAAAGCCCCATGCAGGTGTCCAGGCCATTTTCTGCCCAGCCTCTAGGTTGGTGTGGCATGGGAGGCATTGCATGGGGACACGTAGGAAGACTGCCCATGCAGGATCTGTTCCACCTCCCTATCACCATTCTTCTAAAGGTGTTTGTAGGACTACTTTCTTCCACAAGGTGTAGGCAGGCCCTGCTTACCACTACGTACCTGGTAGGTATCCCACCAAACAGGTATGTACTGTCTCTACGTGTCTACTTCTCTCAAAGATCTTGGGTTTAGGCACAAATATGTGAAACAGGCCCACAGGGCTGTTCCCCTGCCATACCTCCCATGCTGCCTTACCGAGAGGTAAACTGCCCTTTCAAGGTGTCTTTTTGATGATTACTTGTACATTTAACTTCCAGTTGTCTAAAACAGGACAGATGAATACAGCCCTTAGATACCTAAATATTACTAAAATTACTGGATGCTTGTTGTGCATGTGTGTTTCTTTGGAGAATGGGTTTATTGGTTTAAAAATATGCCCAGTAAGCCTCAAACTGAGATCACACACTCTGTCACCCTATACCACAGGAAAGTTTTAGAAAGATTTCACCTTAGCTGTGCTTCAGTGTTCTCATGTGTGAAGTGTGAATGGCCACGTTCTGCTTACTGCACAGGGATGCTGTAAGAATTAAGTGCTTACCTTTCTTATAAAGCTGCTGAATAATTAGGTAGAGGCCTTAAAATATACTAACTCTGCAGACAAGAAACTGGACCCATTTATATGAACTACAAAGCTAATTAATTTTTTATTTCTTTCCCATGAAATTCCTTTGGGAAGTAATTAAATTTGATTCTACGTCTGTTTCATTTACCTAAGCAAATTCCAATATCAGTTGTATCAGCATTGGAGGTTTTCTGCTGGCAATAAAATGTAATCTGAATTTATCACCTAATCTTAATGTACTGCAGATTAGGAAGTGCTTTTGACACACTAGTCAGGATCTCCCCAAAACAATGCTCCCACAAACAGAGCAAATCAAAAACATTATAAATGGTGAGGCAAGCAGGAGGAGATAACAGCTATTCTTGGTGTCGAGTGACTTAAAACGGATACTTGTTCCAAATGGACCTGGAGACTAAAGGCCTGATTCCAAATCCTCAAAATCAGTGGAAAGACTCCCATCAATGTCAGTGGGCTTCAAATTTTTTTTTACATTAGACTGAGGACATGGGCTGAACTTCACACGAGTGCTGGAGTCCCAGCCTGCCTGTGTCCCAGGCCTGGAAACTCTGGAGATACTCAGTGAGAATCCTTCAGTGCACCTCATTTAGCACTTGTATTTGGGACCACCAATGTTCTTACTTGATAACACGATGCATCCCACAGTGTTTGCATGTTGGCAGCATTGCCAGACAACTTGTTACTCATCCATCCTGCCCTGTAACAGCTGGGAGGTCATATTACCACCTTAGCTTTTTATTTCTCACCGTTCTGTTTTAGGGCTTGTGTTTGCACAGAGGACCAAAAGGTTATCTTGTTTTCTGAAGCACACCACTCAATACTGATGTCTGTACTTGTGTCGGAGAAGAAAGGGACTAGGATTTAGTTCTGGAACTTGTTTTTCTGGTTTTCATATTCATATTCATATTTAAATTATTACAAAGAAACCCAAAGATCTCATTAGAACAACCATGCCTCTGTGTGCAACTTGTGCATAAAGTGGGACATGAACTCAAAGCTGTCTTGGTCATGCCTTGATGACTTCCCACAAGCTGACATCACAGCAAACAATACGGCATGAACCACAATGGAGAAACGCTGAGTTAACAATAGGACATGTAATTCTGATCTCCTTATACTGTGCAGCTTGTCACAGTCTCATTACCTAATGAAATACAGCAGTGTTGCAGCTCTCCATCAAACTGAATAAGTAGAACTTTCTGTGAATATTTAAATAATCACAACCAACTAGAAAGATGCTTTCTTTGGTGATCCTGCCGTTTCAGAGCATCAAGGGCATTAAGAGTTTATTGAGATGTAAAGGAGAGGATGAGTCAGAGATACAAAGGAAAGCACAAGAGTCTAGTATGAATTTTGTTTTTCACAGTTTTACAGTTGGGTGAAAGAAGCTGAATAGCTACCTTTGTCCGTCTTGGGTATTCACATCGGAATTTCCCAGGGACAGTTTTGTTCTCTGCTTTGAGTAGGACTGAGCACAATGGCACAAACAAGCAACATTTTTTAAGATGCTAGACATATCACACACAATTCATTTCTCTTCAGGATGTTAGGATGTTTCAAAATTTTCCTTGCAATCATCTGCAATGAAGCTTATTTCATATAGCTTCAGCTCCACTCTGTATAAGGATGCATTAGCTTATATTGCAGAAGAAGGCAACTCTTCACCCTGCGAAATTGAATGAAGTCATGCTGTCCATGTAGTTGTTCCTATTCTTTCCTTTACTTCTTGGGGGAGTGCTAGGGAGGAAATCCTAATTTCCTGACTTGATGACACCTTTCATTTATTTTTAAATTATATCTTAAAAGCCAGAGTTGCTGTAGATGATGGAAATGAAGAGAAAGGGCACTTTTCCAATTTAGAAATGCTATTACCTGCCTGCATGTACAATATCTTTCCCTGCAGGTTATAAATCGTATACCTGCTCTGAAAGTTTTTATTTCCTGTTATATTCTTCACTCCATGAAGAACATTATCAGAGAAATGAGGCAGCAGTATACACTTATGACAACAATAAGATGAATGATATTATCTGGATGGCACCATGACGGAGAATTGTCACTCATCTCTAGAGCTGCCTGGGAGTGGTTTGTCACACAGATGAGTACAACTTTGGTTCACAGGGCTAATACCCTTCTGTGGAGAAGTGGCTAAAAGGAGGCCTGTTTTGGGGATGCTGCTTCAGCATTTCCACTGTGAAATAAAACAGTGATGGGATAGGTTCACATCTGCTGGAACAGGAGCACACTGCAGATGCCCCTGCATCACTTGGGATCGTTCACTTACCGTCATCATGCCGTCGAGGAGGCCAGTCTCTGGTTTCGGTGGTGCCTGTAGACGCTCCATTGACCATTTCTCAATGACTGATGAAACTTGCGGGTTCTCGATGTTGAGCAGACGAAACCCTGTCATATTTACTCCGCTGTATCTGTAGGGTTCCAGGTCTAACGCAAATAGATCCTAAATCACCGTTAAGAAAACAAACAAAATCAGATGTAGTATTTTTAAAGCAAAACAATCAGAAGGTACAATTAGGTCAATATTGCATTTGATTTTCAATCCAAAGCTCAAGTGCTGTTTTTCTTTTTCCCCCCTGCGAATGCTCTGCTTGCCCTCAAAGCCTAGTCACAACAGCTTCAGCTATAAATCTGAATAAGCCAAAGCTGTGTGAAATTTATGACAAATCACATATCTGCTTTTTGGAACATAAAAATTGGTTCCCCACAACAAAACTATTTTGCAACCAACCTGCACAGCAGTATCTAATTTTAATTTATAGCAGTCCTCTAACAATGCTACAGCTCTGACAAACCAACATGAGGAATTAGTTGGTCAATGTCAAGCTTATTTCTCAACTCAAGGAAGGAAAATTCCAAGAGATATTGAGAGCAATACACTTTTACTATCTATGAATCCCATTTTTCTTCTGCGTTGCCTCCTTCAAGTGATTCGCTACCGGTAAGTCCAATGGAGGTGTCAGGTCAGTGCACAGTATGGCCACGCGCTTCAGTGCTCAGTGTTCACAGCACAGGAAAATAACGGGTATTCTAAGTGATACAATTGCATGGCTCACTCCACAGCTGTATTTATCAGGCAGTGGAAGTATGATAACTGCTTCTCAAAGCCTGAAGGCTGTGTTTCAAAACAACTTTGTGCTGATCCTGGCAGGCAAGTAAAATGACAAACGTGTTGGTCATGCCTTAATACCACAGTAACCATCAAAATGTCAACATTTACAATGCTACAATGCTGAGACACCACCAGCACTACTTACTGCATGTTCTAATCTGTTCTCTGCACTATCTCATGTGTATTGGTGGTGGTGGTTAACATCTTATGTTCGATTGTTTATTATAGCGTTTATTGTATAAAACTGCGAGTTCCACAGTATATCCTGAGTTTTCATCTATTTCTTGATGTGAAAATGGCCTCAGAGAGAACTATTTCAAGCTAAAACTTCAAGTTCCAAACAGCTGGAGTTTTTTCTGACTAATTAATTGACTATTGGATTCAAAACAATTTTTCACTTCCACATAAAACTTTATGTGGAAAGGAAATAAAGATATAATCACATGATACAATCCAGCCCTCTAAGACTATTCTAGAAATATCATTTTTTTGCTGTCTTACTAGCTACAATGCAAAAGGACCTTAAGCACTGATTGAGTTATAGCATGTAAGTTAACACATAGGGAAAAAATAAGGATTTATAAATTTGTTCCATAAAAGAAAATTTTGGGATTTTCTTTTACTATAAAATTTCCCAAGTGATTTTACACATGCGTGGTTCTGGTTTTATATGTGAATTAAATATTTTAGTGATGAATTACACTACCTGCAGTGCTTGACGTTAGCTCTGTTAAAGAGCCATTCATTAATTATATTTTTTCACTCTGATCCACCTGTACTGGTGGCTCCTCCTTAAAGACAACATTGAAGTTAATTTTCCTTGTACTAAAATGTTACCCAGCCCCACAAATATTGCACAACAGTTTCCTCACAAAATTGTGAGTCCTAATATTACTAAAGAGTGTTAGTACTCCAGGGATTAGTGTTCATATTCTGCAGGGATGTCCTTGAATAATGGCAAAAAAAACTAGAAAAAGTAATTTTTATTTATCTTTTCTGCAACAGAGAAAATTCACACCCAAATCTTTATTGTTCCTCACCAGTGTTGTAAAAAAGTAGTGGTAGTATTCAGTCATCATTCCCATGGAGAGAATCTGTTGAAAGAGATTGAAAGATGAACATAGTTTACTCTAGATGCTTTTGGTGTACTGCACTGTCTTTTGAAAACCATAGGTTAATCTGGAACAAAACATCACTGGTCATGAAAACTTGATTACAATAAATTCTACATTTTTTTTCGGGAGCAAAAAATATCCTATCATATTTAAGTTATGTTTTTATCACCTCTTCTCTGGAAAGAGATTAAAGGTTGCAAAACTTCTAGGACAAGAAAAATTCCTAGTGATAATGAAAAGCTGATTTTTTAAAAGTGAAATTCTTTAGTCTGCAGTTTAGAAGTGATAATGAAATTTGCTATCAGACAACAGAATTTGCAGGGAAAAGTGCTTAGATGCAGGGGTTTTTATTCAGCATTACCATCTTGAGAACAAGAAAAAAAGAAAAATTAAGGCTTCTATAAATGCCTCCTGTTCCACCTGGGGAATGCAGGTCTGCAGGAGATCGTCAAAACAACTGGTAGGAAAGGATTTCTGGTCTGGATTAATTTTCCAGAGTGAGACCCCTTGAAGGATCATAGAATCATAGAATCACAGAATCATAGAATGTTAGGGGTTGGAAGGGACCTCTAGAAATCCTCTAGTCCAACCCCGCTGCCAGAGCAGGATCCCCTAGGGCAGCCACACAGGAATGCGTCCAGGTGGGTTTTGAAAGTCTCCAGAGAAGGAGACTCCACAACCTCTCTGGGCAGCCTGTGCCAGGGCTCTGGCACCCTCACAATAAAGAAATTTTTCCTCATGTTGAGGTGGAACTTCCTATGTTCTAACTCAAACCCATTATTTCTTGTTCTGTTGCTGGGCACCACCAAAAAGAGATTGTCCCCTTCCTCTTGACATCCACTCCTCAGATATTTATATACATTAATAAGGTCCCCTCTCAGCCATCTTTTTTCAAGGCTAAACAGCCCCAGTCTCTGTTCATAGGAGAGATGTTCAAGTCCCTTGATCATCCTCTCAGCTCTCTGTTGGACTCTCTCCAGTAGGTCCCTGTCTCTCTTGAGTTGGGGAGCCCAAAACTGGACACAATATTCCAGGTGTGGTCTCACCAGGGCAGAGTAGAGGGGGAGGAGAACCTAGACCTGCTGGACACACTTTTCTTAATGCACCCCAGGATCCCATTGGCCTTCTTGGCCACAAGGGCACATTGCTGTCCCATGGACAGCTTACTGTCCACTAGGATTCCAAGGTCTGTAAGGTCTCCAAGGTCTTCAAGGATGCATATTCACTGGCCACCTTGGTTAGGAGGGCAAAGCTTTTTATTCCAGCCCTCACTTTGTGGCAGACTTCTACAGGGATATGTTTTCTTCCTCAGCCTTTCTCCAAAAATCATTGGAAATGCTTACATAAAACACCCCCGATGATGTCTAACAGGATGCTTTAAAGTTTCAGCCCAGCATCACCTACGCTTGTCGTTGCAGGCACGCTATTACCTTGGTACAAGCATTTTGCCCTCTCTGGCATCTTGTGAAGAGGAAGAGGAAGAATGAACCAGGAAACTACTGAAGAATTCATTATCATGAGAGTAGGTTAATGTTATTCAGTCTTGATTTGATCACAGTAACGTAAGCATCTGCTATTAATAGTAATTTAGGACACTTTTAGCAGCGCCTGAATAGCTGTTGGAAAGACAGGGAAAACCAGTGTGAATTGCCCTGCCAAAATTCTCTTTCATGGCAAAAGCCTCTGAAAATCTGTTGTATATGGCAATTCCTCACACACAGAAAAGGAAAGAACCTGAACATTCTAAGCTGCAGTAGATAATAAAACCAGCTTATTGTTAATCAAAAACTACCAATCAATTTCCAATAAAAATCAAGCCAGAAGGCAAGTATTTTATTGAAACGCTCCACTGAATTTACACATAAAATTACCTTTTTATTTCTTATTTCATTAATCCTCTTCTATTTCATTTCTTAGAGTTATTTTATTGTTTGTAGAAATGAGCAATCTAGCAGTCTTGGAGGCTCATGCTCCTTCCCTATGATATATGGCAGCTTAAACAGAAACTTTTGCATGCTGTGTTTCCCAGAGGACCTGGCTGGACTCAGCGCTACTCCCTGGAGCTGCTGGATTTCTGTGTCTATGGTCCCTGCTATGGGAGGGAGATGCCAGTCAGGATTTTTATGGTCCAAGTCTCTCCAGTTACAGACCAGTCTCTAGGTCATACAAATGCAGTTTGAACACAAGTAAACCTCTGTATGCCTAAATTTATTTGCTTTGCAGGAAATTCAGAGCTGGTCCATGGTGTTACATCAGTATGAACACGTGATCATACTAATAAATTTAAATAGGAGACTACAATTACCCATATTTAAATTATTGATTCATTGCAGTTTTAATTCTAGCTTGAGATAGAAGAGCCGACATCAAGTCATTGCACTTCTGTTATCAGAAGATATAAACTTCAATCTGGCTGTGTAGAAATAGCAAGACAATGGAGAACCAGGAAAATGCCAAGCCATATAATGTCTTAAAATACAACTTTACATTAAAGAGACAGATACATGAAGGAGATTGATTACAAAGTGTATAGACTGGATGTTTGAGAAGCATTACCTTGCTGTGTTGCTGCAGATGCTCTCTTCTGTGTATCTAGCTATTTAATCCTAAGTACCCCTATTATTTCTTTCCTCACGAATCCAAGAGCAGCAGCCTGAGAGGAGCGTTTGCCTCCTGAACCATTTTTGATTAAAACTTTTTATGAGACTATTGATTCCCAAGTAATATGCTATAAACAGAGTTGGCAGGACACAGACATACCTGCAAATAATAATTATTTCAAAAGTTGTGCTACAGGATTGCCTTTGAAAACAAAACAGATCCAAAACTCCCGAAAACCAAAGGCAGTTCCATGTAAAAAGCGAGGCTCGGGCAGCAATGTTATCTGCCATAACCAAGACACAGGGTCACAATGGCAAATTCTGGAACGGTGTCACGAAATTGCTAAGAACTGTGCACCTGACGGCTCCATAAGAGACGACCACTGAAATTCTTCCAAAAAAAGTATTACAGCGGCCTGGGAAAGATTAATCGGCATGTTGCTTTTGTATTTTTTCTATTAACGACGACTCGATTAATATATGAAGACAGCTAGAAGAGAGCTTGTAAGTGTCACATATACATTACTAATGACCTTGTCTGGTTAAGGAATAGGAGTTGGTGCTGGATCTGTCCCAGGCTGGGCCCTGATCTATCACTGAGCTCTGCACTCTCACTTAGCATTGGTCACAAGACCAGCCTTAACTGGTTTTCGTCCCCAGTTATAGATATTGCAGTGACATGTTAGATGTGTAGATTGATCTAAATAGGGTGCTTTTTATTTATGGATCATAAAGACTTTGTAATAATAGCAACTTATTTATGGTTTAGGGTAACGCAGTTGCTAAGTAAAATTTGCAATGAAGGAAGATTTTATGACAGTACCAAATGCCCACTTGGGAGGATGGCACTAGGAAAACAGGAGTTGAAGACAAGTTAAAGCAAAAGCAAGAGGAACCCTGAAGACCTCAAAGCATTAATGACTTCCAAGTCTTAATGACTTGGATCCTTCTGTTTGTCTAAATAGGAGAGTTACATGTTGTATGTATGTTCTCAGCAGCAAGGACTCATGTTTTTGCAACACAGAAGATACAGAGACTGCAGTTTCAAGGACCTTCTAATAAAGAGATAGTAATAAATCCATGGTAGGAGCAAAGGCTCCATTCAGGTCGGGACACCTTTGAAGGACCTTGCAGCTGCACAGGCTCTTCCCACAGTGCAAGTGTCCTCCTCTCTAGAGAAAAGGAGCTGAGCAGCCCAGAAGACAGAATGGAAGGATGTAAGATTGGTTTATGTGTATAGAACTGCCCAGAAAAAACTAGAATGAGATTTCATTACACATTCTTATTTAAATAAGTTTGCATGTAATTATTTAAATAATTATTCATCTGATATAAACGTCCTATTTAAATAATAATAGCTCTTACTTACTCTGGAACTTGGATGAATGCAAACTAGTGAAAGCAGGATAAAACATTTTGTATTCTTCTTGCAGGCCTCCTACCCTTCCTTGGCCTGTACAGAATTTACTCTTCAACCAGATTCAGATATGGCCTGGTTATGGATTATCCTGGCAAATAAGATAAAGAGACTTCTATGTCCAATTATCCATTTCAGATCAGATGTTTCAGCCATGTCTTTCACAGACACGTACTTTTAGCTATGAGTCATGAACTGCAACGTGAATCTGAACAAGTATCTACAGTCAAAATATATATGGCAAGTGGATAAAAATACTCTCTCTTAGGTCTGTAAATCTCTTTGGGTGACCTGTTCCTGGCTTGCATCATATCCCAGCTGCAACCTACATTTGTTCATCTTGCAAAAAAGTCACCACCTCATTGAAAGCTAGTGTCAGCCTTTCTTCAAGGTGAGCTGAAACCAGAATGATGGTGAAATATATTAGCAGGAACTGCATCAAATATTTTGCTTGCTTTTGCTTTTCATTTTCTTCACTCATTATTTAATTCCATGATCATTAAATGAACACATTTCATTATTTAATTATTTAGTACCACCTGATCAGTGAGATACATCATAATGAATAATAGCCCCTCTGCATGCTTGCCTGTCATGTGATTGATATAAAAGGCTTATACTGTGTTTACAGTGCTTCCCTGGTCTCTTTGTAGATGGATGTACTTGGACATGATGTAACTCACTGGAAACCACTCAGTCGCAGCAGTGGTCCAGCGGGAGTGGTATAGATTTCATCCAATGTGCACATGAGCCATACCAGATACATTCTGTAAATACTTTGCTAGTACTGGAGTCCAGCTCTAAGCACAGGCCATACCAACAGGGCAGGATGGATGTGCTGGCCCAAGACCACAGGCAGCTGTTGTTGGCTCCTTCTACTTCCTAAAGAGATCAGAGGGAGCTACAACAGCAGCATTACCTTTCAAACTCTGTTGTGAACATCATCTCACAGTACCAAGACTGAAAGCACTCTCTTGGTTTGAAAGACTGCTTGCATTTGCACCACCCAGTGAATCTTCCAAGGAAGGAAAGAACAACCACATGTGTAAGTTTTTGTAAGCAGTTTAGCTTTCATCCAGACAGAACAGCTAACAAGAACAGAGAAGCAGAGGTCTCAGCATAGCACAGCTATGATGTTACACAACCAGAAGCCCAAAAGATTATACTCTGCCTACTGGTCTGTGCTACTCTATCTTCCAAGCTCAAAATGGTAACGACCACATTTACTTCTACAAAGACCAACAGACAGATTTGGGAACTGAAGTGCACTGTCAAAATTCAGGGTGAATTACCCCTATCACACCATTCTGTGCCCACTGGTGTCTTAACCTGTGGCACTTGCCATCAGATGACACTCAACAGGAGGCAGGTGGCCAGAAAAGGGCATCTCCCTAGCAAAACCCCTTTATAAAATGAATAAGAGAGAGGAGAACCAGTGAGCTGAGTATCTGTCTGGTTCTTACCCTGGAACTTGCAGGATCTGGGAGGATCAGCCACTGGTTATTTCTCCAGTGGCAGTGAGAACAAAGCTAATCCTGCCTTTTCTTAGCAGAGAGGGGACTTCAGGCTACCTGTCAAGTTACCAGAAGGACCATACTCAAGAAATGAAATTTTATATTCTCACACTTGTTGTTGTACCTGGTACATATACTACGATGACCCACAGTTTTCATACTTTTGTAGGAAATTTATTAATTATTTTGATCTTTGTCTGTCACATAGAGAAAGTGAACACAGAAATCTTTATAGACTGCTTTATGAGTGTCCTAAACCTAAATACAGTACATTTCATAAAACTTATTTTAAAGATGTGGAGGAAGGAGTAGATAATTTAAGGTCAGTAGCAATGTAATCTATGAGAAATTAGCAAAATCTGTGTCAACTGCTGGTGTGTTAGAAGAATAAATTGAAGGTTAATCATAACAACTAAATCTCTTGAACTAAGTTCCTTATACAAAAAGGCAATATCAGACTAAATACAGTATGTGCGGGATATATTGGAAGATTCCTGCATAAAACAGTTTGCAGTTTGCAAGAGCTAGATTTAACTGACTTGTGGGATTGTTTGCCTAGTCTACACAGAGCACCAAGTCTCGGTGCATAAAATATTTCAGGTGAATGTTGTAACCATCAGCTGTTTCCCTAAGAAAGTATTTCTAACTTCCTTGCATAAAGGACTCAGTCCTTCTTTGGTAAGTTATTTTGGCACCTTTTTTTCTCACACCCTTTCAGGGGTGACTATTTTTAGGCTTGAGAAGGAAAGAGATGTTGGATATCCTTGGAGGAAAGCAGGACAGGCACTGCTGAAGTCAAACAGGGAGGCTCCTACAGAGCTTAATTTCATCCTGAGCAGGACTTTGGAGATCAAATTTTCACCCTAAGAAGACACAATTGAACTTAGTTTCTGCTTTTGCCATCTAATTGTCTACTAGATCTCTTTCCTTGTCGGATGATTTGTCCAGTCTTCCTATGCTTTAAAGCTCCAGCAGCCAAGATTTTCGAGTAGAATATGGGAGTGTCAGACCAACTGCAACTTTTTCCATGTGCTCTGATGGTGCAATACCTGTGGTTTGAAAACCCTGCTAGTATAACCTCCCTGTTCAAGCAAGTTCAGAATATCCTGATCCCTGTGGAGTAGGTCACTTTGGGAGTAGATCTCTGGGTTTGGGTGGTTACCTGGCACAGGCAACAGAGCTAGAAAACTCCTTTAGCCACCATGCACCAGTTGCATGAGGCTACCAACCCTTATGAGGGAATATTCGAAGTGACTATTGGAAAAGGCAGCAATTAATAATCATAATTTTCTCTTGCTCCTTCCGGATCTGGGTGATGAGAGGGTCAGACCTCATTAAGCTGGCTGTGAAAGCCTGAATTCTCTGCAGCATTTTAAAGAAAAGAGGGAAAGTGTGAGTTTCCAGAATAGTTTATTCAGCTGAGTGCAGGCTTTGTATTTTGTTTAAATTAGGTTATTGATTTGCCTTTTCTCATGCACAAGGAAGAAGCATAGCTCAATGGTATTTTAGTTGAAGCTATAAATAAGCAAAGTCTCATTCAAGAGAAGAAAACTGTCTTTTGTGCTTTTTTGTAAACAACAAGTTGAAGGAAGCCAGTGAAGAAGTCACATATCCAAGTCCCACATGCCGGTAATGAGGCTGAGTCAGGTAGCTCCACACGCCCCAAATCAGCTCCAAATGCTGCCTCTTTTCAGACATAATTTCAGACGAGCTAATCCTTTTGCTTCTGGGAGGAACTTTTAGGCATCCCTCGTGTCCTGGGATACAAGCCATGCCCCAGCCAGTGTCCCCTGATATCTGGTGCAAGCAGCCCCTTCTTGCAGAACCATTGCTCCCACTGCCAACGCCAGCAGTGCAGGCACTGCTGGGAGAAAGTACAGCAGCTTTTCTGCCGTCTGTGCCTTCAGGTGGGGGTCAGGCTCTTCTCCCGGGCAACTAGTGACAGGACGAGGGGGCACGGCCTGAAGATGCATCAAGGAAGGTTTAGGTTGGATCTCAGGAAGCCCTTCCTCACCGAGAGTGTGCTCAGGCACTGGGATGCACTGCCCAGGGAAGTGGTGGAGTCACCGTCCCTGGAGGTGTTTAAGGAGAGGCTGGATGTGGCACTTAGTGCCCTGGTCTGGCTGATGTGATGGTGTTGGGTCATGGGCTGGACTTGATGATCTCAGAGGTCTTTTCCAGCCTCAACAATTCTGTGATTCTGTGCCTTCAGCTCAAAGGCAGGCTGGTGGCTGGCAGCAGAAATGCTGCTGGCTCTATGCCTCTCTGCCACGCAGCAGGGAAAAGTGGCCAGAGTAGGCAAAAGGTGGACTCTTGCCTCTTTCCCAGAGGCTCGGAAGAGGTGAGGGATGCTGCCCACCTTCCCTGGGGACTGTCCAAAGGAGATGGAGCAGATGCTGGCGCAGAGGGGGCTTGCTCTTCTGGAGGAAATGCAAACCCTTGTGTGAAGGGTTTTTCTGGGTAAACTGTGCAGGCTCAGCGGGTAGGACACAGGAACCAAGCATAATTAATTGTGTATATGTGCTTGTGACCCTGCTGCATTTTTAATCTGTAAAATACCCTCCACCACCCAACTCACCACAAAACTCCACTTCCTTTATTCATTTCTTCTGCACAGGCTACTAAGCATCTGCTGCTTTATTTTAAATACAGTGGGCAGACAAAGAATTGTTGTTTTGGGGACAGGTGATCAGGTGACTGTTGGCTCTGATTCCTACTCCTGCTAGAAATCTTACACGATTTAACAATAATATGTATATTTCCCATAGTGTCTTTCAGATCATTTACAAAACCAAAAATATTCTCTACTAATATTGCAGAGTTTTCTTAAAATAATTTCTATAGTATTCTATTTAATATCTTTTTATTTATTCAGCGTAAAATTATATAGGGGTTTCTGTGTGCAGTGATGAGAATGTGAACCATAGTACTTCATGTAGCTAACCTATAATCAGATGAGTCACATGTGAATTCAGAGCCCTCCACACCTTTCCATTTTACAGTTGCCTTTGACAGTGAGGATCTTCAACACCTGAGTTACTGCCGCCGGCCTCTAGATTTAGCTACAGAAGTATCTCATATAAAAGCTATTTTCCCTTTCTTCCTAGCCTATATTTATGTTGCTTCCTTTCCCGCAGCCCTGACCCGCAGGTGTACCTCTCTTAATTTTCCTATTTTCTTCCGCACTGCCTTTCACCATCCTTCTCTGTGCTCTTGAGACATTGGAGAGCATTATTTGTATCTGCAGCCTGCCAGTTGTCTCCTTGATCCATTTCCCATATAAACCATTCTGTCACTTTGCCCTGTCTTGGTGCATCTTTTAGCACTTCCTTTTCTTCTTTTGACACTAAGGTTATTTTTCTTTTTTTTTTTTCCACACTCAGCCTGATATTTTTGAAGCTTTGTGCCTCCTGCAGTGTGCCAGACATCTGCACTTTCTTCTTGCAGATACTTGAAAATTCATGTTGTCAGTTTAACTCTTCCCCCACAAATCTCATTTTGGAGCAGCTTGTTCCTGCTGTCATGTTTTAATGCTTTTGGACAGCCCTGCAGGGAGCAGAGTCGGGGGACAGCAGCTCCTCTGCACACTTCTCTTCCCAATCAATGCCACTTGCTACATCATTCTCCCATCACATGAGAGAGCAGCTGCATGACTGTGCACCTTCCCCTTGCTCTTCTCTCATGTCCCCAACGTCACGTCTGAATCTGGCCCTACTTGCACTCACAAACCCCTAAAATTTAGTATAGGCCAATTTTACCAACAGAAATAATCTACCTCTACCAGTTCATGGGAACTTGTGTGCTGTTCTCAGCTATGTTGCATCTGATTTAGGACACTATCCTGCATGTCTGTATTCACAGGAACAAGATTCTCCAGTCTGGAGAGGACGATTTCAGGCTCCTCAGACTAATGCAACCATAAAGTTGTCTTTCTAGTTTTGATACAGTATGCTACTCTGCGTAACTTAAGTATTTCAGCAAAACACTCTCAGTTGGAAGCATAGGTTTTAACTTTTATGGGACAGCCCATATCTGAACATTTAGATCAGTGAAATCTCTCTGATGGTATTCTGGAATCAGTGTTTCCCATTAGACTGATTGATGGTAAACCCAACAGCCACGCATACCTTCAATTGCAGCAAAAAGGGAAGTGCCACTCACAGTGTATTACTTGCTTGATATTATTGTATACAGATCAATGAATTGCAGAAGCCAGTGTTTTAGACTTTGATTGTCTAGAAAAACATAGTAAGTGACAACAGTAAATTCTAATTTACACCACTCTTTGTGTGCTCCTGGTAACACCCCAGCCCATTAACATCAGGTATTTTGGCATTTGTCCTTGCCTTGTGTGGCTGTCCAACTCTCATGCTTAGGTCAGGGCTATGTCAATCCTTGCACAATAGCCTCTCTTCCTGCTTTAAAGTACACGTTTTTCTTCTGATACTCTCTCAGTTCCATGTTCTTGCTGTACCAGAGTTTAAAATGTAATGAGGTGGTGCCAGAAGACCAAATCTTGCTTTGTCACAGGGAAATGAATGCAGAGTTACACTCTTGTCTGTGGCAGATTAATGCCCCATTGTTACTGTAGTCAGCATTGAACTTGATGTGCAGCCTCTGTGGAGGCAATAGCTCAATGTGAGCCACTCTCTAAACACTCCAAAATGGGATCTTTTTTATTTTTTAATTGTCAGAGAAGACATAAAAGCTGTATTTTTTACACCAGGACAAACTAAAATAAATGCAACAATCTTCCTAGTCAAGCAGAACCTGAAGTATTAAATACAAACATATATTTCCTTCTGTGGGATATCTATGGGCCTGTCTTCAGACATTAATACTACTGCTGGTCGTTAAGGCTCTGTGAAGTCTTGAAATCTTGTGGAGTGCTCAGATGCTACTGCGTGTTCTGTAACAACTTCTGTCCCTAGCATTAACAAGCTGATGTTCCAGTTGGTAAGTGCCTATGGGTTTAGCGTTTCCCAGAAAATGAAAGTCAGAGAGACTGACAACTTTCAGGATACAAAATGCATGTCATGCTTTTTCACCCCCTTCCCCTTACCTGCTTAAGGACTTCTGCTGCCGTTTCATGTGAGCAATCAAATATTACGTAGAACTCCTTGCCCTTCTTCATCTCCTTGAGTAAAGGCCTGGCATCTTTATTCCCAGAGGGCAGTTGGCGAATTTTGATTTTAATGTTGTATCTAGAAGGGGCTTTGATGAGCTCTTGCAGGCGAATCAGACCTGAAAAAAGATATGCAATACCATAACTAACCATTCTGTGCAGTGACTATTTACTGTTACTTAAATAGGTTCTCTTATCAGTCCCAACATATTTGCTTCGTATTTGCAAGGTGCATAACTAATATTGTTACAGCTTTTCCTTTCCATGGTTATATTTGGCTTCAATATCTAAATATTCTGAAATATATTTTTAATGTGTTGACTATAGGATATATTTGTATTGATGCTATATTGATAGTTTATTGCAAAAAGGATACAATGCTTCTTTCTTGGCTGCTAATCATTATATCAATATCCAACAACAAGAACACAGAAATTAAGAAACCTCCTTACTAACGTTCCTGCCTAATGTCGAGCATGAGCAGATGAGGGGATGTAGAGGGAGAAAAATGTTCCACGGCCAGCATCTACATCATGGCTCACGTAGATGCCAGTGTTGGCCTGAATGGCACTTATCAATAATTATTCTTAATAGCCATCCATATGGCTCTCATTGTCCTCATTTCAGTCTTAAATTTTTCTTATCATCAAAAAGCCTGAAAGGCATAGTGACTTGCATAAGGTCACTCAACCAGCCTGAGTTCTTATGAAGAACTGAAATGTTTTGAGATCCAGTTCTACACATGTAAACACAAGAACATGGTTTCTAGGACAGTGTCTTTGGCTGGCACAGATTTACAAGGCTCATTTGAATTCGGTGGAGCTCAACCAGTTGAAGATTTGTCCAAGTATTTAAACACTGTGCAATTCTACTAGCTAATTCAGCACTCCTATGTAATTTTTACTGCCTCCAAAACCTAAGTAAAATAGTTAAGAGTTCTTTGAGGTGTGTGATTACAGTCTCTTTCTCATTATCCTTGAATGTAATTTACCCACAAAAAACTCATGATTTCCTGCTAAAGTAAAAGACTGGCTTTGAAATATGCATAAAGAGAGAGAGAATGGGCAAGAAGTGCTTCTTGAACAAAAATCAAACAAATTATTAATAAGAAAAAACTCATCCCTCTCCTCTTGGGAGAGGGTATATGTTTGTCCTGTGCATGAATATCTTTGGCTGAACAGTCCAATGGTATATATAAGGCAAGCTGAAGCATCACTATCTCTTCTGAGGTTAGTGAATGATTGCTATGTTGAGGACTGCTGGCTTTTACTCGAGCACTGGCAATGCATTTTGAAATAAATAATCTTTCCCTCCATCTGCAATGCTGGATCTGTTCTTTGCAGGTCTTCAAGTTTCAACAATCAATATAGAATCCATATTAAGTATCATAAGCTTTCAAATCTAAATTGCTGCATGTGCTGTGAGATCAGAGCACGGCTGCAAGCCAGCCTGTGTAAATTTGAAACAATTTGAATTCATTATTATAAGAATGGGGCACTGTTTCCAACAGTGACTAACAAGTAGGGGTTTATGGAAACTGTCTGTAAAGCTGTAGCTTGGTTGTACCCTGTAGTCAAGTGTTCGGCCCTTGACTGCAGTGCTCTGGCCATTATAACGAATGGCAACTCTGAGATGGAAAACTAAGATTTGGGGGGAAAAGTCCAGCATGTGGGGATCTTGCCACTTATCCACAGCCTCAGACTGAGTACTGATGTTTCTCTTCCCAGCAACAAAAAGTAGATAAGTGCAAGCATGGTGAAGGTTTTACCCACTCACATTAATATCTTTTTTTTGGACAGGGAGGAAAATGCTGTGTGCCTTGAAATATCTGTTTCAGCCATGTGAGACTTGGACTGTGCACTTCTTATCACTTTCCACTGCAACATGAAGTGAAGGCACAGCCTAGCTACAGTGCACTGAAGAAATCAAAGAAACAGTGAAAAGAACTGCATTTACATTTCTGGAGGACCAGGCTTGAATCAATTGACTGCCAACACAGGGGAATCAGTGCTCTCTTTTCTCTTCCTCCTCTGCAACCAATCCAAACCCTTGGCTATGATACCATGAATTCTTTATTTTGGACAAATCTTCAATGTGAAGTGCTTAGTCTGACTCCTAGGTGGAGTGGGAAAGACCTAGGCAAGCTCAGTGCTTTGAGCAGTTACTTTTCTCTTGCCTGGAGAGCAAGCTCCATCAGAATCTCCACCTTCAACAGGCAGTAGGCATCACAGACCACCCATGAGGTTGGCAAAGAAATGCTCATCAAGCTGCGAAAGGCTTAGAAGAGACATATCTTGAGCATGGGTCCCCCCTTTGCAAAGCGGGTGATGTGACTTGATCGGTGATGCAGGACTGTGCTGGAGCAGGAACTTGGGTAGGAAAGATGCTGTAGAGTCCACCCAAGTGGAAGCTTCTTGTAGTCTCTAACCTTGATGGATGCAGTAAACTTTGGGGCTGGATTTTCAGCTTCAGCTAGTGGTTTGACTGGGAGAAATGCTTTACCCTGACAGTACAGTAGAATGTTAAACCATGGAAGTTTTTTAATATTTCATGTCTAGAACTACTGCAAGTTCTATGTGATGCATTTAGGAGCTCAAACATGCCTAGAATAAACACAGTGTTCCAACTGGCAAATAAACATAAACAGAGAGCATGGTAGTATGTGTCAGTAGAAAGTGTTCACCTCCCCATTTCTCCCCCTTTAATAATAAAAAAAAAGTATATATAATTCAGCCAGACTTAAAACTGTAGAAATGTTTTTACTGCTTTGTGAGAAAGTACTCCTTTTTATTAGAAAAATGTGTTACAATTAGCAAGTTACATGTCCTTTGTAACTGCAAGTTCAAAGAAAGCAAATTCTGTAAGAACTCAAATTCTGCCTTGTGCAAACTACTTGAACCAATACAATAAAAATATTTGGTTCCCCTGTGCCTTAAATGCTGGAAGAGCAGGCTCACAAGTTGGGAAAGTCAGGGATTCTTACAGAAGATGCGGAATTTGATGTAGTTGCTCTTCTCAGCACCTAGCTGGTTAAAATTATTGAATTCCAGAAAGACAGATCAAAAGCAGAGTCAAATCTGCACTGAAGATGGTGTTACTCCTTTTGTTTGAGCTGCTATCTGTGGCAAAATCATGTGTCTATTACAGATAAATGTGCCAAACAACTAAATACAAAAGTAGGACATTGGAAGGAATACATTACATACCCCTAAATTAAACCAGAGAACAGTATGCCTACCCAGTTCTAGCATGTGGAAAGATAAACCATATTTATGGTTAGGGAAACACATGCTCGATGTATCATACAGTCTACAGCAAGGCTTCGTTAGACCACATTTAAACTTCAGGAGACACTTTTCTGCCTTGCACAAAGGTATTGCACCTGATATAAACTACCTCTTTTCTAACATCTCAATGAAAAATAAAGAGGAATTAATAATCAGAATGAAAGTTAATTATGGCTTGGGAACTCCAAACATAACATGCATTATGCTCAATATGGAAAAAGGAGCACAGTCCCAAAAAATAAATACACTTGCTTAGGAGCGTTATTTTTCTCTAGCATTGGAAAGCTATAGGCATTAATGAGTGGGATGAGAATTTCAGGAAGACTATGAGATGTTTAAATAAATACTTATAGCCAGAGGCCATCAATTTGCTAACAAGAAAGATGGCTTTGGCTGAAAGTCCATCTTTCAATAGCATAATAAGAACAGCAAATAGAAATAAGTATCAGCTACAGTGTGCTTTATCATTCTTTTTTATACTGAAGTCTTAGAGACAAGAGGCTAAAAATCTGATCACCTCAGCTCAGGAAACATGAAGAAATTTTGCAAATGTATTTCAGGAACAAAATACAACCTTTAGAGTATGTCCCTTCAGAGGAGACAGTGATGTTGTTTAACATGGTGCATTTGGTACTATCTAACTACCAAATATTTAACAAGAAGCAGGATGAGTAAGTACTTCCTACTCCAAATATAATTTTTAGCAATTTTGATCACAGATTTTTCTAGGCCTGCTTATATAGAATTTGCCTATCACTGACAGTCCTACAGAGTCCATTCAGTAGATTACTAATACTCAGCAATGAATATGATTAGAACCTTGAACGAATTCTAAAAAACTGGAAAAAGTGTTAATGTTTTGTCAATATCAGAAAGAGTATGTGAGATAACACAGAATGACTTATCCCAGTATAAGCACTGTACAGGATACGAATAAAGATGATATGGTGGTAAAACACTGAAGAATGAAAACTTGGGATTATAACTAGGAGAAATGTTAAGCTGTCAAGGGAATATAGCTCTGTGTCGTACCAAGTGCCTTTGGTGTTATAAGTGCTGTTGGCACAGGTAGCTACCTAGATGTAAAGAACTTGCCCCCAGGAGATGTCCATTTCATATAACATGCAACTGGCACATGAAAAATTGGGGCTGTAAAATAATCATGTGTCCATGCAGCACTGAAAATTGTAACTACAAGAGGTGAGCCTCAGTGCTGGAGCCGGCCATGATAGCACATGAGCTTGAAGCAATGCTGCAGTGTGAAGGATGAGAACAGGATTTTCCACACTTAAAACTTCAAAATAGACTCTTAACCTGGAGCAGAGCTAATCTCAGCTTGAATAGTCTGGGTCTGGATCATCGGAAGTTCACTGTTACAGCTGTGAGCCCATTGTTTAGGAATGAAGCTGCTCTTCACATACAATTAATGTCTAAGAAAAAAAAAAGTTAATATGCTTTTTGTTCTTGAGGTGTAACAATGTCAAACATGAGAAATGAGAAATAAAAAGAGCTTGAGCTAAATAGTGTCACTCTAACTCAAATTTCAAAGACTATTTATATTGATCAAAGTTGACCTGTTTACTTTCCCAACTCCAAGTTAATAAGATGACTGATGATTAATATACTTTGTAAATATCTCTGCAAATCAAGTCCCTTTCATACCAGTCATTTTTGTAACTGGATACATACACAGCACTTAGTGTTATGGAGTGTTAATTTGATAACAGGGTAGGCTGAAAAAAACCTCTACTTGTTTATCCATGAGCATATTTTGGCAATATAGAGCCGGAAGTCCTGCAGAAATCCTGCTGAGCTAGACCATCATAATGAAAGTGCAAGAAGATTGCTGAAGTAAGCCCAGCCTGACTTGAGCTTTCTCTTCTGTCTCCAGTCCTCTGGTCTACTCTCTCAATCCAAGGGGAGCAGAACATTGGCACTGAGTCCTGACTCTTGGATCCTGGAGGAAACATGCTGCTTTTGAGTGCAGAAATAA
The DNA here is from genome assembly GCF_000703405.1 of Apaloderma vittatum. Classification (NCBI taxonomy): domain Eukaryota; kingdom Metazoa; phylum Chordata; class Aves; order Trogoniformes; family Trogonidae; genus Apaloderma; species Apaloderma vittatum. Next base: position 76,341 of record NW_009725484.1, read on the forward strand.
ATACAACATTTTTGGCCTTAAATTGAATTTAGGTGGATTTTTTAGCAGAATTCTGTCTTTCAGACACATTTTTACAATGTGATTTTTAAAAGCATGATTTCTTTTTTTTTTTTTTATACTCCCTTTAAAGGCTGATGTAGATGCCTGAACTCATGGCTCATCCAAGTTTGCTTGCCAAAATACCAATTTAAATATTACCTGCACATCTGTGGAGCTCCAGAATGTGCTATATTTCTGTGGGCAATGGGAAGAGAAAAGGGAATGCAAGATTGAGAGTGGGGTTGACAAAGAGGTGCCAAATTTGCACCAATGACTGCTAATGGACAACTTTTCCATAAAAAAATAGTCTTGAATAGTGATGGTGGGAGTTTACGTGGAATAACTGTCAGTGTGAGTCTTATTTAGTTGGCTCTGTTTTCTTCAGCTCTGTAGATGTCTCCAAGAAAAGCTTTTCTACTGCTTAGAATGTGCCCTTACCAGCAAAAATCAATCAGCTGACAGGCCTTACCTAGTGTTATATAGAGCTATAGACTTCTCTGAGCTTTTAATGTTTTTTTTTTGCATGAAAACCTTTTCTTGTGAAACCCGATAATGGATCCTTAAGCCATGAATGAATTTACACTGTAGGAGAGATTATTTTCTTTGTAGCCACTCTTGGAACAAATTTTGTGTGTAATCCTGCTGGACAGGACTCCTTCTGAGAGCAGTTTAGGTACACAGTTCTCTCAATGAGAGAGCAGCTAATATATTTCTCAGAAACAAATAGAGTACATTATATGCTGCAGGGGTAGTAAAGCCTGTATATGTAAAGACATGAAACAGTTCCATGGATTTTGACACTTTCCACAGCCTGTGTACTTAAAAATACCCCAAACTCCTGGTTCTTGATAAGCATTTAAATCACTTGTTCCCAAGAATGAGTTTTTTTTTTTCTTGTTTTTTCCTTGTGAATAAAAAGGGATGTGCAAATGTTATTAATTGTCTGTGGTATGTCACTGGACTGCTTTGACTACTGTGTGCCCCAGGAGGAGGTTCTTGTCACAAAGAATGAATGATCTTCTCTGAGTTAGGAGTTCCAGGCTGGAAACATTCATATGAATTGCAACTTTCAAATTCAAGCTTCAGTACCCAAATGGCAAGGTAACATCTACGTTAAAAACGCTGCAGCTTGAACTCTCAGTTTGTAGATGCATCCCTGAGAGGAGGAATCCCTTTACAGCTGTGTTAGTTGTTCCACAAATAAGAAGCAAAAAGCAAGGGAGTGCTCAGAACCCAGGAACTACCTTCTGGTGTCTTCTTAAGAGCTTTCCAAAAGCCATAGCAGCAGAAGGATTGCTGAGCCTTAAGAGACCTTTTTCTTCTATATTCTAGGGAAAACTGCTGTAAGTATGCCAAACCGAACTATCACAGGCACTCTCACAGAATTTATTCATGTATGTACATTAATAAACGTCTTTTACAATCTAAATGATTCTATGATTCAACAATTCCATGAACTGCAGTGCACCAGTACTACTTACCTGTGCTGTCTTCATATACCACTGTTACTATTTTCCAGTTGTAGTATAGCACAAGATCCAAAACTGCTCTGCTGATGGCTGTGTAGTCTGGATAGAGGTTGATATAAAACGCATCTTTGTTATCCACCGTAGGGTGCTTCCATCGGGTCTGAATATGTGGGACTTCAAGCGCATTGCAAATGGACTGCACTGCACTGACGGAGGAGCTGTGGGAAGGTCCGAACAGAGCAGCTACACCAAGAGCGAGCTGGTCGCATGCTGAGGGGGAGAGGAAGGGAGAGGAAGAAGCTCTGAGCTGGCAGAAGCAAGCAACTTGTGTGATGTTTACCAAGATCATTTATTCTCCATCTGTCCCCATCATTTCAAAATGGGAATGGGTAAACATGATGCTCCCAAACCCACTGAGAGGTTTGCAAATGGTTCATGAAATTGGCTTTACTGATTAGTGTTATATCCTAGAACCTGCTTGCTACAAAAAAACCCAAACAACCTAAACCAACTTCTTTGCTCATTACCTTGAGATAACATTGTTTCCTAAATTGTCTTTCTCAGAATGGCACTATACTGGAGAAACCAGGAGATATCTGGCTACAGGCTTGCCAAAGGGATGTCATATGAACTAATTCTCATGGCAGTGGATCAGGAAATACGTCCACGGAGTCACAACAGACACCATGTGGATTCCCTCCAGGACTGGCAAGCTTTTACCCACGTGAGTTGCATTAATTTCAGCCTACTGAAAGAATATAAACAGTAAAGGGCACTATGATTCATGGCGCTCCTTAATCTGTGTTTACAAAACAGGCAGTAAAGCCTGAAGCCCTCAATAATGACACAGGAAAATAAAGAACCAACACACGCTGACATTTTAATACCTGTCCAAATCAGTGAAAAACAAAGTTTTATTTCTCCTTGTGACTATATCTCAGCCACAAGAATCTCTCCTTTACGTGTCTTCATTTTTATTTCCTTCCCATGTCTTTTCAGGCTAACACACAGAAGATGAAGTAATATTAATTACTTTTGTCCATTAGTACTGCAGCTGTTTCTAATAAGGTCTTTGTTGACTGGGATAAAGCCTTGTACTGAGTTGCAGTGCTGAATTCTTTGTAAGGTAGTTCTTTGTAGAAAATTTAGAAATTACAGTGTTTGTACAAAGTACACAAATAACCACAAGGAGCTGAATCTTTTAAATTAATATTTAGTGCTCTAGCAGTAATAGAATATGACAGAAAATCAATTCTTTTCTGTTTTTCGTCTAGAAATGAGTGTTTTACAGACTATAAAATACACAGGTTTCAAGATTTAACTCAGAAGGCTTCTTAAAGGACCACAGATTTTAATGTGCAAATTGCATAAATAATATCAAATATCAATGATGAGAAGAAATTACTACTCCCTGAATGAATTCCTCACACGTTAGATTTACAAAAATACTTATAATAAACTCTTCCCTACAGATTAAATGGAGAAGGTACTTTTACAATAGTCACAGAAGAGATTCTCACTCTACGGGGATTATATGGTTTATATATCCAGCATGCTTGATTTTTGATAGCATATACTTCCAGCAGCTATCAGATACTTGAAAAAGAATGCAATAAAGAGAACTTAAATCTATTTTCAATGTTTTTTGAAAATGTTCTCTTTCTTCTGGTCTTTAGTAAGAAACTAGAGTACCAGGAGGATAATATAGTAACCTAGACATTCAGAAGGCAACAGTTCACCAGCATTCTAACATGATTCATAATGCGAAGCATATTTATTTCCTAGCCTTCATTTGCCTTATAGCAGACACATCTTTTGCCTTATAGGGAGCATATCTTGCACCATTTACCATGACAGATGTTAAACTGAACTGCAAAGTCTTACTGACTTCTGAGTCTTTCCCCAGACTTGCTTGTGTGAGATTGTGTGCACACGACATAATTTCAGAAACCAGATTGCTGTATATAAAATTTTAGTAAAATTCAAGGTTGCCTCCTAGAGGTGAAGAAATACACTGTGCTTAAGGAGAGTTGTGACTATTTTCCCCTTTCTTTTTCGGTCTTCAAGTAAATTAGATGCAAGTAAATTGGACCATAATTTCCCCCCTGAGAAAAATAAAAGAATAGGCAAGAAACTTCCAAACTTATTCCCTCCATTTCTTATAGTTGTTTATAACCACAAATAGTAGTCAAATTTGCTTCAGTCACTAACACTCTGAAACATTAATATTTCAGAACAGGAAGACTACTGGCCTCTGTTCTTTAAAGTACAGTAGAACTAATTTGTTAGGAATAATGGTTATCTGTGTGTGTGTGTGTGCTAATTACGGCTTGTGACATCCCACTGTGCTCCTTGTTAGTCCGTGATTATATTCTGCAGAATTCCAGGTGGCAAATCTATTTTTTGGAAAGAAAAATGGGTTGGACTTGCCACCTTCCATCTGGGGCTCTTAGCATGCAAACATTATGTAGGTGTTTTATCAGAAACTGGATGACAAGTCCAAGCCCGGCTTCATTCTTAGTTCAAATAACTTTGAAAGATGAATTTTATGCTACTGTTAATATACACATGCTACAATTGGAGCAAAAAAGGAGACCAGGATGGAGGAAGGTAGTATAGAACATGTATGTTACTGACACAGTAATTGACATAATTACCTCTTCTTGAGGCTTCAAAACTATCAAAAAGGTTAATTCTCTGGATGTCATAGGTTAATGTGGTATTAGGCATCAGTGTTCTGTTTCTATTAATGTTGGTCACTGCAAACTTGAAAGCCAATTCTTCAATATTAACAGGTTCATTTTCCACAGTTTCGAATATCCCTCCTGTTGAAACAGAGATAAATGAGAAGTGTTACTCACCTCTTCATCATTGAACATAAAAAGAGAAAAATAAATTATAAGCAATAATAATTTGAGTTTTCATATAAGGAAGACAGTTTAAACTGCTGTTAAAAGCATCACAGCAAAAGCATATTGGATCATTAGTTTTTATCTACAATGTCACTGTAGCTTAACTCGTTATTATGAAAGAACTTAGATAAACATCTGTGAAAGATGATCATAGAATCATAGAATGTTCGGGGCCGGAAGGGACCTCGAAAGATCATCTAGACCAACCCCCCTGCCAGAGCAGGATCCCCTAGGGCAGCCACACAGGAACACGTCCAGGCGGGTTTTGAAAGTCTCCAGAGAAGGAGACTCCACAACCTCTCTGGGCAGCCTGTGCCAGGGCTCCGTCACCCTCACAGTAAAGAAGTTTCTCCTCATGTTGAGGTGGAACTTCCTATGTTCTAACTTAAACCCATTTTTTTCTTGTTCTATTTCTGGGCACCACTGAGAAGAGATTGTCTCCTTCCCCTTGACACCCACCCCTCAGACATTTATATACGTTAGTAAGGTCCCCTCTCAGCCGTCTCCTTTCAAGGCTAAACAGCCCCAGTTCTCTCGGTCTCTCTTTATAGGAGAGATGTTCAAGTCCCTTAATCACCCTCATAGCTCTCCGTTGGTCTCTCTTGAGTTGGGGAGCCCCAAACTGGACACAGTATTCCAGGTGTGGTCTCACCAAGGCAGAGACCTGCTGGACACACTTTTCTTCATGCACCCCAGGATCCCATTGGCCCTCTTGGCCACAAGGGCACATTGCTGTCCCATGAACAATTTACTGTGCACTAGGACTTCAAAGTCTTTCTCCATGGGGCTGTAGCAGGACGTCCCCTAATCTGTCCTGGTGCCTGGTGTTATTCCTCCCCAGATGCAGGACTCTACACTTGTCCCTATTGAACTTCAAGAGGTTCCCCTTTGCCCAGCTCTCCAGCCTGTCCAGATCCAGCTGGATGGCAGCACAGCCTACCTGTGTGTCAGCCACCTTTCCCAGCTTCGTATCATCAGCGAACTTGCTGAGGGTTATTCAGGCTTTTCAAAATAAGGTTTTTAAATGCTTGTGAAGACTTCTATCACCTCTGTGCCAAAGTGTGAGGGGATCTCTCCAGTGGTGTGGTGTCCACCAGCATCTTGATGGCACTGGTTTAAAAGTCTCCTTCCAAGGACAGCGGTGGATCTAGCACAATGGCTCTTAACTTACTATCATTCCTCTAGATTCTTCTTCCAACATCTGTTTTGAACTATTTGAACAGAGACATGTCTCAGCCTTTTCTGTACAATCCCAGATGGGCAACTGATCTTTGAGTGCTGCTCAATTTGTCAGAACTTAGTTTCTACCTTTCAAACTGCAATTGTATCTACTTCTTGCTCTTTTTTAAAATAAATGAGGCAAATCTGAGTTTTTCTTTAACCTGCAAGCAAGTTTTCCAGAAAAGGACCTGTAAATAACCAATCTGAATTTTGGAAGCATTCTGAACGCTTTGGCATATATTCTGAGATAGGGAAAGTGGCTATGTTTCAAATCAACAGGCTGTCCCACTTACACTGGAATGTCTATTCCCTCTAGCCTCTAGGGACTTTATTATGCCAACAACACATTCAGGCTGTCTAGGAGCACTGGGATTTGATGAATGCATAACAAATACAGCTAATTTGAAAAAAAATAGCTTCTTTAAACAGCAATCTCCAGCTTCAGTACTTGATTTTGCAAGTATAATTTACTCATTTAGTCCAAGTCACTAGAGAATACTTCGGATTTCTCAGTTACATATTTTCACATTTCCCTGTGTTAAATTTGAGGCCCAGATATCACTTTATATTTTCTAAGCATCAGAATGTATTCAGCTAATGTGCTGCAATCTCTTGCAATTTTGATTTCACCAATGTAGGAATAGTGCAGTCATTAGCTGACAATCAGGAAATGGGAACACGGTGGAATTAAAACCTGTTTCAAATTTTAACTCAGCAGTGAAAATACTGGAGGCTATCAATCCCAAGCCAGCAATGTAATCTCTAGCTACTCTTGAATACACAGCATTATATTATCTCTCAAACCCATACATAACAATACCTTAACATGACTTAACAATTTTGCCAACTTAAGCAATTTTCTTGTTCACTCTATGTATTTCTCATTTATTATATGCATATATTAGAACCCTAAAGACCTTCTGAATTTTTTCCCCTTCATCATAAAACATACAAGCAATTAGAGAAGACTGTGATACACAGAAATAGCGGGGGAAAAAAAAGTTAAAGTGCTCATTTTGAAACAAAACGTAAAACCCCATGTGGAGTGCTGACAGCAGAATTTTACAGATTTGCAAACTATAGGGTTACTGGAAGGAAAAAAATCTAATACTTGTTCTTTAAGACCTTATAATTCCTTATCCCAATGACGATACCAACAAGTTTACTAGTCTTCTATTTAAATACAATTTACTTTCCCTCCTTTCCCTTTAGGAAAATAAGTATTTTCAGTTGCCTATAAAGCCAACTTGAGCTTGGGCCAGAAAGATAAAACTGTTGTGATTTGCAAGGTGGAAGTCACTGAGTTTAATGGATAGCCTGAGATAACTTTCCAATAAGACAGGGTACCCACTATCTCTCCCCATTTCCAATAGGATGGGTCTCTTACCATTTGATCTTGGCAAAAAAATTCCTCCATCTTGGAAACTATTATTATGCTATTATTTCATTTTTTAAAAAAAAATATTAAAAACTTCTCCCAACTACCCTTGAGATAACCTTCATACTTAAACATACACAAGCACTTTCCCATTTTAGGACTAGAATTTTTTCCAGACCTCTAATCAGTTGCGTATAAATGGAGATTGATTTTAATTGATGTATATCCATGAGCTATTTATACCTCATGTGCAGAATTTTTGCTTGGTCCCTTTTCAAAAAGAGTAGAAGCTCACTGGGCAGAGGGAAGGAGTGGAGAGAAAGAAGGAGTGATTAAAAGAGGGAAAGTGTTTCATGGATGTGTTTTCTAAGCAAACTGATCATAACTACTTATGCACTATCATATATATGTCTAATATTTCCGATAGGTCATTGACAGACAGTTGTATCAGTATTTTGGTACCTCTTTGATGTACTTTCTGAGTTTCTTATATGTGTGTTAACACAGCAGTAAAGAACTTACAGACAATTTTGATTACATGCTCTAATTTGCTGGTGAGATACTCTGGACATATCTGGTGTAAGAATGGAAGAGGAAGTCAAGAGGTTCATAATTTTACACAGAAAATTTAGTTCAGTTGAACTGGAAATGCTCAACAGGGTGTCATTTAGGGTCTCTGAAAACTAGTGCTCCCTCTCTTTGCTGGATGGGGAAGTTTTGAGACTCCAAAAGTCATTTTTCCAAGTCAGTAAATGTTTACTTGACTGACTGTTCTCTGTATTAAACTCTAAATTAAGCACAAAGAGAGGTGCCCTACTGCCCACGAACAAGTCCATGAGACAGCATGAAGTCTGGAATAGCTGCACAATGAAAAGCTTGAGCTGCTATCTATTTGAGCTGGATTTTTCTGTTAGGACCTATGTGTGTAAAAAAAGAGTTGAATCAGTCTATAAATTTGCATCACAAAGAAGCCAGCAGATAAAATCTGGCTGTTCTATTGTGTTTTTGTCCATGTATCTTTAATGAAATCTAGCAATTTATTAAATAGCTTCTCTTCTTCCATGTTCTGCTGATGGTTTACAGGGAAACTTAGAATTTATTGTAAGGTCCAGGTTAAAGAAGAAGTAACAGAGTAAGTGACAATTTTGATGAAGAATCAGTTTGTCAGATCATTCATTTAAATAAAGTAATTACTGTACAGCATTTTAAAAACAAATTAACCACAGGATTCTACAAGGGAAGGAAGAAAAATCAATGTTAATGCAAGATTTAAATGGTGCTCCAGAAATGAGGCTATTATTACTCCTAAGGACAAAAACAAGCACTGGCCTTCAAGGTAGGCTTCCCGTAGCACATACATGGATGGGACAAAGTTTAATTTTTTGAGTCCTTCCTTTCATCTCCCTCCCCTCCTCTCTCATCACTCAGCAGGACTGTGAATCTGCAGCAGCAGCTTTGGCTGACCAACGACCGTTTAGTCCTGATCAGTGGCAGACCTGACCTGAGACACATGAGTGACTGCTCTGCAGAGAGAAGTGAAGGATGTGAGTCACACCAACAACTGACAATGCATCAGCCCCATTCATCCTCTGAAGATAAAAAAAATCCATAGCAAGAAAACCGTCAAAAATATAAAAGCGCACCTCAGCAGGCACACCTGAAAAAGAGGATTCAGTTATTCCGAGCAAGGAAATGTTTTCATTTAAAGGGGTCATCACGGACTGAGAGAGTTTTAGAAAAGGTCATGGATAAATCAATGGGTCTTCAAGATTCGCTTCAAGACAAGCCACAGCTGAAAGGCTTCTTATTGGAAAAAAATCCTGTCCCTATTTTAAAACAAGTCATAAACAGCAAAAGCTAAAAATTGCTGACCTTTCTGATGGCAGTTATCAACCTGTCTCCTTGGGCTTCTTTGGTCAGGTTTCCTTAATGCAAAGTATCTCACTACTATATTTCAGTCCAAATACAGCAGATGCAGTGTATTTTTTAGTCACATATACATAGAATTGCCTGAGTAGCCTTGAAGGAATTTCTGTGATTTCAGTCAGCATTATCACTTTGATACTTTTAAAGTAAAACGCTAACTTTCGAAAGCATTTTTAAAAGCTACAGCCTGCTTGCAGTGAGACTTTCCTTACCTATTCCACGGTAGACATTAGAACAGCATCTTACTGCATTGGTGGCTTTTTTATTGTTACTTGCTACTTCCTAGTAAAATACTACGGCAAGCCAGATGACATGGAGGTAGCTTTACAGAGGAAGACAGTACAGATAGCGTGAGAAACAAAGGTGTGAAAATGCCATGCTTTTTGAAGGTGGTCTCTTCCGACACTTAAAAGAGACTGAAAGACAAAAAACTATGTTCTGCTCTTAAGCCAACCTGTGACCCAGTGGTCACTGTAGACATGCCAAAAAAAGGCAGTTATTTTTCAGATGTAGATCTTGCTCTGGGATATTCTCACGTTCATTATCTTGGTGGATAAATTTCGTATTTCCCAATTACATTTGTTAAAAGTGTCTCCAGCTTACTGGTAGCTGTGTGAGGGAGAAGTAGAGCAGGTCCATGTTAACGCTTACACACTGGATCTCCCTTTCACACCAGCATTCCACTGTGTATCAGCCATTGAACTGTCCTCCAGATATCTCTTTTAGTAATATTCATTATCACTTACATATTTCTCTCTACTTTTTCATCAGTGGAAACTGCTGGCAATGTAGGGAATTCATTTGCTTGTATTGTTAAAATACAGAAAAGTGTTGCTGCATGCTAGATACTGTATTCAAGCACCATAAGTCAGGCCACCATATACAATGAGATTTAAAAGATATATTGCTGGGATTTTTATTTTCTGCCAGATTTTCACCTACTAGCCCACCATCTCTTCCTACAGCCAGCAGTCCCAGCAACTTAAAGACAATAGCTCAGCTTCATATAGGCATATGACTCCAGGAGCAGCCATGTTAATACCAACATCAAGTTGATATTCTGATAGATATTAAAGTGAGAAACAGGAGATGTTAAAAAAACCTGAAAGCCATATGTTGTTTACATTCTTGTTTAGGTTCTACATTTCAAAGGAATGCTGGCTGGAAATAAACATGCTGACCACGCAGTAAAAAAATGTTTGAAATATTAAAACATATGAAGAAGTATGGTAGAGGCAAAATATAATTAAGATTCACAATTAAGTTTTTCTTCACAAAGACACTTGTATTTTTCCCTATACTAGACAAGAAGAGGACTTTCTGAGGTTTAGAAGTTTCTTCAGTATAAGGATGAAACTTTACTTCTACAAGGTTAATGTCCAAGTTTCCTTTACTTGCTCAAAGGATATCCTAGTTTCAGAGCCTCTCCTCCTGGGAAGGTGTTTGTTGCACAGAATGACACACTGAATAAGTGATGTGGAAGCACAGGGCACGCTGGATGTGATCCTCTCCTCCTTATCACAGCAATGTCTGAACATCAGGAGGTCCACAAGACCTCATTAAAACACACCTGTCAGTCACTGAAGAGAAACAAGAGTTAAAACTGTAATGACTGTGCAGCTATGTGCCACCAGTTTCCTGAAAGAAAAGCCGATGCCAAGTAATGTAGAAGAGTCATAAAGACAAATTAGTAAGCAGTTTGCCCTTGCTCTCTGTCATTTTAGATATGGACTCACACCGCTCCGCTGCTGGAATGGCTATGGTTTAACACTCACATACGAAGCTCAGTGGGGCTGGCAGAGTGGTAGGGGTAGACCTGCTAGCCTAAAAAGGAATGGGCAGAGTGAAACAGGACTTATGAAGAATTTTTTTTCTGCAGATAATATCTACTTACTAAGCTAAAAGCTCAGCCACTTGGAAGGAGAGCATTCACTACTGGAAATGCCCCCCCGAGCATTTTTTTCATCCTTGCTCTTGGCCAGAGGACATATTCTCCCGTGCCACAAGGAGTCTGACTGAGAGCCAGTGCAAGTGCACTGATTCCAGTGCTAAGTCTGGGCACTCGTCATACTGGAAAAGAATAATCAAATGAGTTGTTACTTAGAGACTTACCTTTCACAGATAGTTTAACACTATCTCCATTTTTAAAGTTAGCTCACTGACTGTGTAAAGTTAGTCCATAAATTGGCCATTACCTCTAATTTATACATGGCCTAGAAAACACTCTTTTATGTGTTTGTGTATATTAAAAAAAAAAAGTTCATCAGGAATAATCATTAATGATCACAATTCTATAACAAACAGTAATTGTATTTTACATTTACAAATCCAGACCAAAGTGGGTTTGCTCCCCTGGGTTTTGTTGAATTAAATGCATGGGGTTTGCATTTGGCTCACAGAATGCAAACTGAACATATTAGCATTCTTTGCACGGATGAATTTAGCCTTGCAACAGGGACCTCTGAGTTAGGTAGTTATTATCATCCTCATTTTACAGACTGTGAAACTGAGAGCCTGAATGACTTTCCTACCATCACTCCCTCTCAATCTGCTCAGAAGCTGTTTTGGAAACCTTCCATACATTGTGGTCTGTTTCAGCCTATTCCTGCCCTTTTTCATGCCCCTGTCCTTATCTCGCCATTCACCATCTTTGCATTCACCCAGCCTGGTTGCTGTCCAGTATGCTTTCAGTTTTATTCCTTGTTGCTATACCCTGACAAATATCACTGCTATTTCATTGCCTATGCCAGATTCTGGGTCTGGACTACTTTCCCTCTGTAACTCATCATGTCTGGGCTCCTCCGTTTAGGATGCACTTCAAAAAAGCTGAAAGCCCATTTCTTTGCTCTTCCAACACTACCTTCATTGTTTTCAGCCATCTGAATCTAGAATAAAAGATGAGATGGTGAGCACAGAAAGGCAAATATCTCGCTCTGGTGCTCATTGGGATTTTCTGCCTCCCTTATCCTCATTTCTGCATTTGTTTGCTCTGCTCCAGACTGCAAGAAATTTGCATTCAAACAGAATAATTTGGAGCATGGCTGGCTTTGAGGACTTGGTATGATGGTTACATTTTCTTTTCCATAGTTGCGTGGTAGGACTGGAAAGCTGAAACCTGGGACAGGTTCATGACCAGAGAGCTGACAAAGAAAGACAGAAAGGAGTGCAACCCAAGTCTCAAATTCAGCAAATGCAAGGATTGAGGTTTTTTGACATTACATTGGTTTTTAGAAAGGTCTCTGAGTATTCAACAAATTTAGTATCTCCTTGGTTCAAAATGACACAACCGAAATCTACCTCTGGGCATGTCTTTAGGATATGACTGTATCCCCATCACTTCTGTGATGATTTTGCTCTCACCTTAAACAAGACGTGAGGTACAGTTTGTCAAGCTTTGCAGTCTCATTCAGAATTTGCTTGACTTAGAGTGAACTCTTACAGGTACTCAGACTTACTGTTATTTTCATGCAACATGGTTAATGCTTAATTACAGTAATGAAACCAGCAGAAATCACATTTTACTTTCAGCCCTTGCGAAGACAGGTGCAAGTTCTCCATCTGCCAAAGAGCTGCGACACCTTATACCAGGTCTAAATACATAACTTAGAGCAAACAAGGCCTATTTAAAGATTGAGATGAAGAGTACAAAAGAGAGCAAGCATCTTGAACAGAAAATGTTAGACTACTTCCCTCTTCAAAACCCTCTCTCTGAGCACCAGGGTAGGGGTTTTAGAATTCTCCTCACTCTAGCAAGGTACTGCATTCAGTTGTCCTGTGGAAATCAGGATAAAAATATGTGTGTGTGTATACACATATATAAAAAAGTTGAGCTTATTAAGACACAAAGATCTGCCTTTTTCCAACGGGATTTATTTGAGTTCAGATTGTGAGCTTGGAGATATTTCCCAAAGGCTCAATTGGGATGATTCATGCTATAGAATTTCTAAGTAATGAATTTTTTCTTTTTTTGAAGCAGGGAAAAAAGCGATCGACCTCATTTAGGTATCTCTTGCAATATAGTGGTAGTACTAGCCAGAAACTAAAGGATCATTTTAGAGGTGCAAGCTCTCTATATAATAGAAATGTTAAAAATTATTTGCTTGCTGCCTTAATTTTATTGTTTTCACTTGAAGTACAGACTAGTCAAGAGGTACAGAAAATGCAGGATAGTACACATTATTTATACTGTCTGCTCTTCTTCCCCATCCATAACCATACCCACTTGCGCAAACTAGCTATCCATGAATTGCAGCAATAATTGCAAACAAGACAAAAACAGGAGAGGGAGAAAATTAGTTCTAATTACCCAGTTACACATGCAATGTCGGGTTGCATCAGATGCTATTTCTGGCCGTGGAGCAAAGAGGAGGGAATAAAAACCGTTTCCCTTCTCTTCTTGGAGCTAGAATTAGGCAGATGAGCCCTGCAGAGATGAGGGTTAGATTTTGCGTGAGATATTTTCCCCAGGAGCAGGGCACCGGCAAAAGAAGGGTACACAGAGTTTTGGCACCCCACTTTCCTTCTGCCCACGCAGACAATCTGGCCCCCTTCTCATGGCAGGGCTTGCGCGATGTTCTTTGCAAAAAGTACGTGGCAGATCAAGCCTCCTCCTTCAGCAGAACCATGATTTAATCAGGACATGCGGTACGAACAGAGCTGCTCTCTTTGGAATCCCACAGTGACACAGCGAAGCCAGGCTGTGCTGCGAGGAAGCCCTCACCCAAGGCAGCTCCTGTGCCAAGGGCTAAATGTGGTGAAAGCTTTGGCTCGTGGGTGAGGCTACCAAAATGTTCCTAAGGGTAGTTAGGAGTATAAAGTCATCAAGCCATTCTTCTAGTTAATGAGATGAGCTTGGCGAATATGTTTGTTAACCACGCGATGGCTGCAGCTAAGCCCCGTGCCTTTCGCTTTAATTCTTCTGCTTTGTTAACTTGGTTTGACAAAAATGTCCGAGGACTCTGCAGAAAAAGTGGTTTCATTCCCCCTTTTTTAAAGGTTCCCAACAGCAAAGTAACAGGCTTTTAAACTTTCTTCCCCATCATTCTGTTCAGAAGAATTAAGACTTTACTGAAGAAGATAAATATTTTTACTGATTTCAATAGGTTTTGATCAAATTCTCTCACGACTGAGCATTTCTCCCACGATGCTGTAACAACTTAAGTAGTCCCACTGGAAATGAAACTCAGTTTCTGGTGTCTTTGTAAATTTTTCAGAGCACTACTTCACAGATATTTTTTTTCCTACATATCTGTCTGAGTCAGAGGATTTCCCCCTGAGACATCCAGACATCTCGACACATTAATTGCTGATCACATGCAGGACTACAAGGTCCTTCTGAAAATGGAAAGGAATGGAAAGGCAACACAAAAGTAGAGAGGAAGGAACAAACCCAGAAAAAAACACTAATGTCTATATTAAGGAATAAAGGAAGGGAAAAAAGAATTTCATAGAAATAAAAAGTAGATGGGGAGAATGGAAAGAAATCTGGTCAAATGAAGATTAAAAGACTGATGGCACTGAGCTGTGGAACTTGTTGGAAGTTTTATTTACTGATTTTATCTGGCTCCATCTCAAAAGTATTAGATTGCTTGAAAAATATAATAAGATCTGTTGCAGATACAAAGTAATTGTACCTCACATTTGACGAAACCTTGAACCAAACACAGTAATAGAGACCCTATGTAAGAGTAGCAAGGAAAATTGAATTCAGAGAGGTTTCATCACCTGCTTCTCTGAAGGCACCTGGTTAAAACAGGAGGTACATCTGCACAAGAAGTGCTTTACAGTGTTTCCCGGATATTACACTTCCCAGAAAGAAGCAATCAATACAGTATGTGCAGCCATTTTACACTTTTTTTTTTCTGCACTAAGACATCACATGACCCCTAGAAAGATGTATAGATTCACTTGACTTAAGTCCTGAAAAGGTTACTCTGGAGAGCACTCCTGAGTCTGGAGAATATAGCCTTACTATAAAGCAATTTGAGTTAGCAAATGTAGTGAAATTACTTCAGGATTAGACATTTTTTCCCAAGGTCTTAGACAGAAATAGAAAGACATTTCAAAATCCTAGACTATACTTTGAAAAGTGCATTATTCAGTAAACAGCATTTGCATGCATAAATATCAGGGCTATATCTGTAAAAATTATATACCCTTTCTTTTTGCGAGTGCCCATTAAGAACTATTATTTGTAAGATGCTTAGGAACATAAGGTCTTTATTAAAGCTGAAGAAATCTTAGCTTATCCTGAAAAAGCATGGATAAACTCAGATCACAGACTATAGAAAAGTAAATCCTTTTCTGAAAGGGGGTGGTGGTGGAGGGAGGTTAAAGTTGGTAGGGAGGACATTTTAAACTCTTACTTTAGTCAATCATTCTCTTCTTTCTGAAATCTAGCTGTTACAATTCCCCTAAAGGCAGTGCTACCTATCAATACAAAAAACATTGACACGGAGGATGCCAAGAACCCCATATCTGGCAAGCTACAGCAGAGATCTTAATTTGTAAATTAGCACGGACATTTTGCACTTTCAATTGTGCAAAAAATAGAATCCTAAACAAGAGTTTAAACATTACAGCTACAAAGATTACATTAGGTTTTGCTGCAACACACTGTGTATGAAGTGATAGTGAATTCTGACTTTGCTTTACTTCTAATATGCAACAGTTGTTTACATTAAATTCCTATAAGTCTGAAGTTGGCCCTCTCACTCTGGAGGTAAGACTTAAAATCATTCAGCTAAAATGGAGAGGGCTTTTCCTGTGACTGTCACCACCATTCCTTCTCCCTTGGTGGCTGGAACTACCTCAGGACTCCTCACTAGCCCTGCTGAAGTCTCAGCTTGTGGCTGGACCCTCTGCCCCACTGGCACAGGCAGTAAATGCAGACAGTGGGGTAGGACTAGCCAGAAGATAAACCTGCTTCAGTTCTGGTGTCTTTATCTGAGAAATTTATGTCCGTCTTTTAGCTGCTTCCTTTGGCTATTCCTGAGCTGATGTGACTGAAAGAGTAGTCAGGCACTGGAACAGGCTGCCCAGGAAGGTG
Source organism: Apaloderma vittatum (assembly GCF_000703405.1). NCBI lineage: Eukaryota > Metazoa > Chordata > Aves > Trogoniformes > Trogonidae > Apaloderma > Apaloderma vittatum. The sequence goes on from NW_009725484.1 coordinate 92,334, forward strand.
GCTGAGTCACCTTCCCTAAAGGTGTTTAAAGGTCATTTAGATGTAGTGTTGGGGGATATGGTTTAGGTGTGGACTCTGTAGAGTAGGGTTATACGTTGGACTTGATGATCTTGAGGGTCTTTTCCAACCTGAATGTTTCTATGATTCTGTGATTGGAAAGGAAAATAAAACTTTACATAATTTTTCCCCCCTCCCATTTATTATGGCAACATGAGAGACTTGTGGAGCACAAGGCAGCCAAAAAAACCCTCTCTCCAGCCTCACTGGGAAATGTCAGCCCCGAAAGATTTTGTCAACAAAATGGTGACGGTACAGATCTGTTTCTGTGCAAAGCATAATAGAATTTTTCAAGACAAATTTGAGCCCAGGATCTGTGTGTTCTTCCAGCACCTCTCTCCTGCATGAGGCAGTAAGTCCTGTACCCCTAGCAGCTAGCAGTTGAACCAGAAATCTTCCTGATTCAGTACACAAGAGACAACACTTGAGAACTTTTGGCACCTTCCTCTGCTGTCCACACCTCTAACCCTAGGAGACACAGTCCCCCAGCAAAGCACAGAGGAAGGAGGTCAGTGTAGGGAAGCTGCTCCTTGCCACTCCTTCTCCCTCAGCATCGTCTTTCACTTGTCCCTTCTCATCGTGCAGCCTCAGCTTTGCTGCATTTCTTCTCCTCAGGTCTGCCCAGCTTCATTTAGATGCAAACTAGGTTGGGCCCAACAGTCATTTAAACATGGCTTTTACTGAAGTAACCCATTGAGCCAAGCATGCTTCAGTCCTCATCAGACTGAAATAATGGCATTTCTTGCAACATCTCAGCAGAGGGGAGCATCACCTATGGTTTATAGCTATTAGAGAAGGGCGGATGCTCAGAAACCAGGAGACATGAATTAATAAAACAGCCAAATTGACATACTGCTTGCTAGGCTTGTCTTGGCTTTTAGGAGAACTATGTAATATATCTATTAGGAAAAGATTATTCTGTGGAAGAAGTCTCTAAGCTCTGACAAACGCAAAAACTAAGGACAAGCATCCCACACAGCTCCTCTGTGAACAGAGTATGTACATGCTGCAGCTAATCTAGTGGGACATTTTCCCAAGCCTCCTTTACTGTTCTTGTGCACAGCCGAGCCTCTTGCAGCATGACAGACTTGCAAACTTCTAGAGAGAGTGACAAAATACAGGTAAGAGTGCCAACAAGCCACTCAGATCATGTCAGATATGTAACTAAGGAAGTATAAGCCTGATTTTTAAAACCAGAAACTTAAAAAAAGACATAAGTAATTTAATTATATTTCCCTAAAATAAATCTCCCTCTCCCTCCCTTTATGTTTTATTGGTATAGAGGAAGGATATAAAACTAAATGTTACCAGGTTTCCCATTGGATCAATTCTTTTGGTTCTCCTGAAACTCCATTGGGATGGAATACTTCACTGATAGTTCCCCACAGTTAGTGAGATGCAAGGAAATTGGCAGCTTTTGCTCAGGATTTACCTATTATTCTTTTAACTTCACAGAAATATATTTTCTTCCATCCTGCTCAGGATTATTCTGTCCCTCTCTTACTAATTTCATTCTTAAATCCTCAAGTGTCGTAAGGAACAGACAGAAAATGAGCTGACATTTTTAAAAAGAAGTTATTATTTATATTGCAGCATCAGCATAGCAGGTGCTTTTAAGAAAAAATCCAGGATACATTTGCAGTCTTGGAAACTATAATGTGAAAGTAGGCTCATCTAAGATCATGCTTTTAAGGGTGGAGGTTGCAGATTTTGCAGCCGATACACTCTTACAAGTAATGTTTAATCAGCATCTGCACTTTGAGTTGCCATATTTTTTTACAGTAATGATGGTTGGCTCTTGAAAAGACACTTAGTTGAGGTGCCTGCAATTTAAAGCTTTCTTGGTAATTATCAGTCTGGAACATTTCTATTCCTCAATCTACTAAGGGCCATTTACGCCTGAAAAATACCTTATTCACATCTACGTTTGCAAATGCTAAAGTAATAAGTGTAAACACAGTGCGTCTGCACCTAATCACAACTTTACATGAAGTGTCAAATTATACAACTTCAATAGAAATTTAGAATGGGAACTCAACCAACCATAGGGACTCTGTTTTCTTGTAATGCCTCCCCAACACCCTCCCCCCACCACCAAAACAAACAAACTAAGCTTCAAAAAGCTATATTCTAACAAGACTGATTTGAAAATACCTAGAATTCGCAGAGGAAAGCAAGACTTCCCAGCAGTGTTAAACCTGCTAATGGAGAAGCATATGGTATTGAAATTCCTGTACATAATGGGGTCTAAATTAAAGGGAATGGAAGAGCCTTAACTCCAGAAATTCTTGCTTTGGGGGAACTTTCCAGATTATACTATCACTTTTCTTGATGCTGAATACCCCTAGAGGTTCTTTGGAACCAAGCTTTTCATTTGTATGTGAATCTGGGGACTTGAAAGGCTCCAACTCAAAACACTCATAAAACCTATAAAAATTATAACATTTAGGTAAGCTACCTTCATGCTGTCTAGGCAAATTTCATGATACTTGAGCCAGCAATGTTATAACCAGATAAAACCCAAATACGAAATGTCTAACATTCATACCTGGTGCGTACACAGAAATGTCTTTCAAGAGCAATCATATTCGGACTGAGGCATTCCAGTGCTGCGGCTTATTACCTAATTCTCAGAGATTAATTCAGTACAAAACAGAGTAGAACAGCCTATAGTAGCTATATCTATTTTCTGGCTTTGTTTCTTCTCCAGAGTGTTTTTGCAGATAGCACTTTGTTCCAAGAGCTACATGCAACAGATGTGATTTCTCTGAATGGAGTCTGTGAAAGACTCAAAAAATTCTTAAAAACAAACCAGCCCCCTCAAATGCACACACATCCCTGCTTATCAGCAAGTGTAAAGTGAAAAATTCAAAATATATCCTAGTTTATATTTGGTTGCAGATGAAATTATGGTTGCATGGCTGTACACAAGGATCCTTAGATTTTTACCACAAAGCCTAGGTAGTCCGTTCATGTGTTAGAAAACATTCCAGTAGCAGTGCTTTGGCTGAAACAACATGAAGATGTGCAAAGTGCACTAGTTGTTATCAGTTTCCAGTATAAAGATGTCATATGCATGCAAATTGTATATTCTTGAAAAGATTTGCTTGTTATGTGCAATGAGTACATTAGCAGTCACGCACGCTTGCACAATGCTTGCTTAAACTTGTGCTGCACTGAAAACATACTTTTAGATTCTAGACCTCTCAAGTTGTTTCATCCAACATTCCATCTCTGCAAGACTATTCTCTTTCTTTTTTTATTTTTTTTCCTGATCTACCCTTACGTGTTACAGACAATCAATGTAATTGAAGCCCAAGTCTTTCCTTTGACTTCTCTGAGCCACAGATCAAGCCCAAATTTTGTAAGAAAAATTCTTAACAGATGTGGTATAGTATTAGGTGTTCCATCTCCTCATGGTTAAACACTGAAACAGCTTCAGTAGAAGCACCTTCATGAGGAATCATTGATGCTAGTTAGAGATGTTAGTTATTATAAATATGACATATTTATTACAGCTATACTTAGTTGTAATTAATACAGTTACTGATAGGAAAGTTAGATATGTACTTTTAAAAAAAGACATTTGATTGTGGATAATTTTACAAGTGGGTTAAAATTGTGGCAGAGTATTAAATGAATTACAAAAAAACCTAAGAAAGATAAAGACGATTCTCTAAAAAACTGGACATAACACCTCTGAGCTCCAGGAGGTGAATACCTGAGTTGTTAAATTATTTCTCAGATATTAAAAAATAAAAGCTGATGTTGCTAGGTATAGCTGTTATGTGGAGGGTTTTGGCCTCATAGTTGCATTGTCAGAAATTTCAATCAAAAGTCCATAAAATAATCTGGCCATGAAGAGGAAATTTTAATTACTTGTAATTAGTACAGTGCCTGAAGTATGGCTTTAATTCAGCTAAATAATTTCGTAATTTATGGAACAAATTATGGCAATAATGGCCATAATTTCAACATGTTATCATCAATCAGGAGTTAAAATCTTACATTTCAAAATAAAATTAAAAATTCACCTCACAAGACACTAGGTTCTTTTTTTCCTAGCTCAGTGACCCACTTTTCCTTTCTGCACATAAAATTTCCTAGACATTGTGTTACTTTGAACTTTCTTGACAATTTTTTACATTTGAACAGGCTTACATTTTTTTGGAAGCTATACAATAAGTCTGTTCCAAAGGGACACCAAGACTAGCCTTTCCCTGAAAATCAAACAGAGCTTTAACTGAGCTCCTCATGTCTACGCATTCGAAAATCTCAGAGTTGATTAGCATAACAAGAGGATGGAGATAGTTTCCGGCTGCTGAAGCTGTTGCATTTGGTGGTTGTGGAAACTGAAGAAACAGAACTGTCTGAGTGACTTCACCAGTTCTCGTAAAGCACAAATTGCAGCTCTAAGAGGGATATAGCACTAAGGTTTTCAGATGCCCAAGGTCACTTAGGAAAGCCTTCTAAGGAGGAGGGGGAAAAGCCTGAGGAAAGCAGGATATTAAAGAGTGGGTGATTAAAATTTCTTCTGAACTGGGGCATCCTTGTCTTTCAGATTTTCATAGAAATTCTTCAGATTCAGGGAGGTACTTGTAGGAAGAAACAGTAATTTTTTTTTCAGAGTATGATATTCTTGTCCCCCTGATGTGAATGCAACTTCCCCCCTTTTATTCAGCAAAATTAGCATTTAACCTCATATGCACATTCTTCTGTATTACCATTACTGGTTTCAGTAAGTCAAGAAATAAGCTATTTTTCAGTGAAACCCTGCTATTTCAACACTCACTTAATGGTGCAGATATGGCAAAGTGACTGCTTGGCTTTACTGTGTTAACACATCCTGTCTTGCCTCTATGTTTTCATTAGATACTTTTTGCCTACAAAATTCTGATGCTTGTTGGACATGATTCTGATCTCAGCATCACTGGAGTTTCTCAGGCTACCTCTCTTCACTGCCCTGGATGACTTCCAACATGTACTGAAGAAAACAAGTAAGCCAGGCTTGTTGATTATTGCACTAAAAGATGTGCTTGGTGCAGGAAATGTAGAAAACATAGAGATTTCTCCAGTTATTATTTTCCCTAACACACAAATCTGGAACACCACCAATGTATGTGCCACGTAGGGATTGACAAGTATCCAAAGACCCAGGCATCCAGAGGCTGGCAAACGTTTCGTATGATGAGTCACATAGACAGAGGGACAGATTTTTTTCTTTTTTTCCCCAGGATGTGACACTTGACAGAGTCCTGTATCATTTTAAAAACCAGAGAGTTTTAAAGACCATAAGGCAGAACGCTATTCCTTGACAGGTTGTCATTTATTCAAATCAACCATGAGTGCCTTTCTGAAAGATGTGCTATAGTCACATTGAAGTTATTGGTCTCAATTTTGAGGTAAGAGGATGAAATTCTGCTGCTTGTTCATGATGAAAGGTAGATGTGCATCCTCTAATGATCCTGCTTGTCTTGAAACTTTATGAAATTCTAAAGGCGTTAATAAATCACACTGTAGATCTCAAATATAACGAGGGATGCTCCTATGTGTCAGGCAAGGTTTCTTTCACAGTTATATATGTCATAACAAACTGAGTAACAGAATTATGTGTGTATGTCGTTTTTGCTTGGTGACAAAACAAGCATGCATGTTTTCTATGAGATACTGAACATTGAAAAATGGTCAAATTAACAAGTGCAATACATTTTCTATGTAAATTAAATGCTGTGTAGACAACACTTCTGGTGATTATAGCTCTCTATGTGACATATGTTTAATGATTTAGATTGGCTCCTGTTGAGAGGGATTTTATTTCAGGCACTTATGGCATTGGACTTAAATTATTTGCAAGAGTTGATTGAAGCTTATGTTTTACCCTGCCGCTTGTGTTCAGCCAAGGATCATCTGCTGGGTACATTTCATTTATCTCTTGCCGGATCTAAACTGTGGGCATTTGCTACACTTTTCTCTTTTCCTACATATTATTTAACCAGTTTCTAGCACAATCAGCCATTGTTGTAAAATCAGATGCGAGAATAAAATTGCTGTATCCTTGTATTTGACTTTTTATTTATTTGTTAGGTCTGCAATTTTTAAGGTCTCCTCACCTATTTCCCATGCCAATAGGCTTTGTATAACTAGTTCTCATTAAAATTAGCGAGAACTGCTCATCAACCCCCTTAAGAAGCTTTTAAACTCTTCACTTCTCTGTCATCTGTATCTTTGCTTTCCAATGAATTGCTGATCGTAAGAACCCGTGGATTCAGAAGTGGCACCACCAAATTTGGTAGCAATTTAAGCTTAACCTGATGTATGCAGCTACCAGCAGCTTTCCCTGTGATATTATCTCCCTGTGCTGACAAACTCCACTAAGCAGTGTTTTGCAGCCATACGCTCTCCACAAAACCTCTGCAGACGCACATGTGCACATCTCTTGCTGGAATGACATGAGAGATGAGTGCATAGCTTTCACCGAAGTTGTTTGAGTGTGAAAGCCTGATTTTGATCCAATATGTAAAGGTCTGCCATTAACATTTTCACCTTTGGATTGGCCCCTCAGCACTCACTGGTCTGGCCCTTATTAACAGTAATGATTGTTAAATCCAGGGGGAGGGTGGGGAATACAGAGTGCAGATGAGAGTAAATAATCAAAATGAATGTGTGATTTCCCTGTAGCGCATTGCCAGCTGGCTTGGAAAAGACCAAGAGAAACTGAAGAAATGGTTATTTCATTATTGTTTGAACATTGGATGGCTAATAGAGCTCTTCAAATTTGTCAGGTAGTTGGCTACTCTGTTCTGCTTTCAAGGAACTCTGTGAAGGAGTGAGTTACTCTTCCAGGACTCTGTTAGTACAGGTTCTCCAAATGTCCAAAGAGGAGTCTGGGTGTTTGTGTGTGTTATTTACTCCCTGAATGGATGTGGGGTAAAAATATCCAGCTGCTGGCTGCTTGTATTTGAAGAACCTGGTGGCAGCTGTGGCAGGGTGATGTCACTGGGGAACAGCACAACACAGAAACTCAAACTGCTGCACTGTGTAGTCTTGACCAAATAATGACCCTGAACCTTGGAGAACTTTACATCTAAAACACATTGTTTGTGCCAATGACTCTTTTTCTTGTAAACCCTAGCTCATACAGAGAAGACTTGCACTCCTTACTAGCCTAGAAACATTCTGTAAACACTTTTTCCTCAGTGAGAAGCAAGCTCACTTAAGCTCTGTGCATCATAGAAACCTTCCACAGGTATGCAGGACAGGTACCAGCCCACTGCAGAGAACTGCAATTCCCATCACTAGAGCCATCGCTGCAATCTGAGTCCATGTACCAATAAATGCTCTGATTCAGAACTGGGATGTCCCCTCTGCTGTCTTGAAGCTAATTATACATGCCTTCCAGGTATATTACATTTCTTGCAGGCAGTGCAGGTATGTCCAGCTAAAGCAGATGTAAATTATAGGTTGAATGCTCAGTGAAACCATGAGAGAACGCTGCCTGTGATTTAAGAGTCTAACATAGAAATTAGCTGAATGAGCTTGAGAGGATACCAAACACTAAGAATTTTTAAGCAAAAGAGCTAGAATAGTTTGCACACATTATATATGAAATATCATGTTTTCAGTGTGTGGATATATTGCAAACCTTCAGTTTGATTTTTGTCTGCTCTCTAATGATTATGACACTTCCCCTTCACAAACTATGGAATATTTTCTGGGACATTTGATTTTCACTATAGCAAATACAACCTTTGAAAAATTTAATTGCTTCAGACAGTTAGGCAACTGCCTATAGTTTTATGGTATTAACTAGCAATTAAAAGAAATGTAAGTTATATTATATTGTGGCATATTATGGCACCTTGTGGACAGTTACTGGTGGAAATGTTCCTACCAGGCAGTGTGGAGGCACCTCTTTAGAATACGCACTGCTCAGTCATCATCCTGGAAAAGTAACTTCCAATGCACATCAAGAAAATTGGAGTCTCAGGAAATAATACTGAGAATTGGTATAACTGAATTGTTAGTTGCATACAAACAGTGAGTGTATAAAAAATTGTTCCACTAAGATGCAAAGATATCTTTCTCAGATAGTTTTGCTGAGTATATGTACCGTAATTATACTAGACTCCAGAATATCATTAAAAATTTATCCAAATCAGAAATGATGGATCCAAAATTGAGCTCCATAAAATCAACCAAACCCCAACTACAGGCAAGAAGACTGGGGACAGGATGAGGGTATGAAAATCTGAATCTTACTGTTCCCATTTATACTGGAGTTCTGACTTTTGACTTGCCTAGAAGTAGAGTTCAGCTACAAATTGAATCTGAACATAGATGTGAATGAAAAGATAGTATAAAGCCATGTTCATATATATATTTAATCATTTCTCCTCTTCAGATTGTTTGCTATATAAAGGATGCAATGCATAAAATTGCCATGTCAGGAATTCAGTTGCATTGCTTGTTCTTTCAGATGGCACATGCATTGTCCATAATCATGGGATATTCTACTTTTTAAACTCTGCTTTCATATGGCTAATCCTGCCAAAAATAATGCCAGCTGATCTAAGATTTCAACATGTGGTTTTAGTGTGTCAAGAAATGATTTCTTAAATAATTTAAATAATTTTTCAAACTTAGGAGAAAACCGAGAGTTCACGACCTGTGGAAGAAGGGCCAGACAACTCAGGAGAACGGTAAGGATGTGGTGAAGTTATGCAGGCAGAAAATTGGAAGGGCCAAAGTCCAACTAGAATTTAATTTGTTTGCTGCTGTAAAAAAGGCAATAAAAATGCTTCTGTAAATACATCAATAACCAAAGGAGGGCTAAAGAGTATCTCCATCCTTTATAGGATGCGGAGGGGGAAAATAGTGACAGAGGATGTGGAAAAGACTGAGGTACTTAATGACTTCTTTGCCTCAGTCTTTAATGTGAAGACCAGTTGTTCTTCAGGTACCCAGTCCCCCGAGCTGGAGGATGAGCAGGGACAGGGAACAAGATGAAGCCCCCATAATCCAAGGGGAAATGGTTAGCAGCCTGCTGCTCCGCTTAAGACACAAAGTCTATGAGGCCAGATGGGGTCTACCCATCTGAGGGAGCTGGTAGAAGTGCTCACCAAACCACTTCCCATCATTTATCAGCAGTCCTGGCTAACCAAGGAGGTCCCAATGTACTGGAGGTTAGCAAACGTGATGCCCATCTATAAGAAGAGTCAGAAAGGAAATCCATGGAAGTACAGGCCTGTCAGTCTGACCTCAGTGCTGGGGAAGGTTATAGAGTAGATCATCTTGAGTGCCATCACGCAGCATGTATGGAACAATCAGGTTATCAGGCCCAGTCAGCATAGGTTTATAAAAGGGTCCTGCTTGACTAACCTTGCCTCCTTCTATGACAAGGTTACTCACTCAGTGGATGAAGGAAAGGCTGTGGATGTTGTCCACCCGGACTTTAGTAAATCTTTTGACATCATTTCCCACAGTACTCTCCTGAAGAAACTGGCTGCTCATGGCTTGGACGAACATACTCTTTGCTGGATAAAAAACTGGCTAGAAGACCAGTCCCAAATACTGGTAGTGAACAGTGTTAAGTCCAGTTGGTGGTGGGTCACAAGTTGTATTCTGCAGGGCTCAGTATTGGGGCCAATTCTGTTTAGGATCTTTATCAGTGATCTGGATGAGGTGATCTGATCAAGTGCACCATCAGCAAGTTTGCAGAGATACCAAGTTGGGTGGGAGTGCTAATCTGCTGGAGGGCAGGAAGGTTCTGCAGAGGGACCTGGACAGGCTGGGTCGATGGGCCAAGGCCAGGGGGATGAGGGGGGCCAGGTCCTGCTCTTGTGTCACAACTCCAGGCAGCGCTACAGGCTTGGGGAGGAGTGGCTGGAGAGCTGCTCAGCACAGAGGGACTTGGGAGTGTTGAGAGACAGTCGGCTGAACATGAGCCAGCAGTGTGCCCAGGTGGCCAAGAAAGCCAATGGCATCCTGGCCTGGATCAGGAACAGTGTTGTCAGGAGGACCAGGGAAGTGATTCTGCCCCTATACTCGGCACTGGTGAGGCTGCATCCTCAATTCCTGTGTTCAATTTCAGGCCCCTCACTGTAAGAAATATGTTGAAGTTCTGGGGCGTGTCTAAAGAAGGGCAAGAAAGCTGGTGAATGGTTTAGAGCATAATTCCTGTGAGGAGGAACTGAGGTTGTTTAGTTTGGATAAAACGAGGCTGAGGGTAGGCCATATCACCCTCTACAACTACCTGAAAGGAGGCTGTGGAGAGGTGGGTGTTGGTTTCTTCTTCCAACTAACAAGCAATTGGACAAGAGGAAATGGCCTCGAGTTGCATCAGTGGAGGTTTAGATTGAATATTAGGAAAAATTTCTTCAGTGAAGGTCAAGGCTGCTGAGGCAAGCGGTTGAGTCACCATCCCTGTAGATCTGGTGCTTAGGGATATGGTCTAGTGATGGACCTGGCATTGCTATGTTAATAGTTGGACTCAGCAATCTTAAAGGTTTTTGCCAACCTAAATGATTCCATGATTCTATGAAATTCGTTCTTTGTGATATTGACAGAGGTTTTTCTCTACTGTGGCTAAATTTTTGTCACATACATCATTTTGTGAACAGAGGTAGACTGAAGATTTGAATTCTTGAAAAGGCAGTAAAAATGTATTATTAGGCATTTAGAATTCATTTTTGTTCAATAAGGCTTCAGTAGTGAGCTGAGTAAGCTTATTAATTTAAGAAAGTGCTGTCGGTTCTTGCTACATTTCACTCAATGTGTTAGAATCCGCAAAAATGAAAAGTAGGTTTAAGAATGAAATTTTTTTTTAAAGTCATAAAAATTTTCTGACTGGCAAATTCCCGTTTCCTTAATATTTTGTTTATTTTTCTCAAGTGTTTCCTAGTTAGCTTACAGAGCATAATTTGGATCTTTTCAAAGGTCTGTATATATTTTTCAGTGGTAACTACACACTTTTTAAATAGTAAATGAGCCCAGATGGCACACATTCAAGAAGTCTAGGGGGAAAAAAACAACAGAAAAGCAAAGTAGCTCAGCTGCCAGCAAAATATGCAGTTTCTCGTTAGTATAGGAATCATTACAAGACTCAGAGGTAGCAAACGTGGTGCTAGGTTTTGGAAAAAGGTGCATAATACTGATGTTGAGAACTACTAGGAAATTTGTTACCTGGAAGATCAATTGAAAGGATAAATTACATTATGGAATTCATAAATAGCTGATTAACATAACCTGAGTGTTATATATTTAATGATTAATTTAAAAATTAAACTAATTACATTAACTCTTGCTATTCAGAAAGGACACCTCAAAGCTACTGTGGATGCAGTTTTGAAAATAGTAATGCAACATGCAGCAAAAGATGAAAACGCAAATAGCATTGAGAATTTTAGAGAAGCAACACAGACCAGAATAGATAACACTCTCATAGCAGTGCAGAAACTCATGCCATGGTCTCTATCGTTTTAGATCAAGAAAAGCATCAGATCCCTCTGGCTACCACGGTATCTAAGGCTCAAAATTGTGCATTATTACCACGAGACTCATTTTGACTTGGGGCAGCAGACGCCAGCCCTGCAACCTGCTTGGCACCAGACGCTGCCCTGCTAGAGGACACCCACTCCAACTGCCTGGGGCAGTCGCAGACCAAGAGCAGCAGCACTTCTGCTCCTTAGCGGGGATACTTGCTCCCCTTAGCAGGGAGTTTTACAGCTTCATATTTCCGGACACCAGCTCCACCCTAACAGCTTTCCTGTCATCCATATGCAGAAGACACATGAAGCACTTGGTGCCACTCTGCTTGCCAGTGCACATGCCCTGCCATGGTCAGAGGTGTCCTGCATGTTCAGCCACCATGCTGAACCATGAGCCCTCCCCTTAGTGGCAATAAATCATAGAATCACAGAATGGTTTGGGTTGAAAGTGCTCTTAAATACCATGTTTGTCTCGTGTTGGGAGCCCCATAACTGAACACAGTACTTCAAGTGAGGTCTCACAAGAGTAGAGTAGAGGGACAGAATCAACCCCCTTGATCTGCTGGCCACACTTGTCTTGATGCAGCCCAGGCTGTAATTTGTCTTCTGGGCTGTGAACTCACATTGCCAAGTCATGTACAGCTTTTCTCCCACCAGTTGCCCCAGATGAATCCTTCTCCTTATTTCCCACGGAGTCTCTCCACATACTTGTTGGACAGACCTGGAAATTCATAACAATCCCTTGCTCAGCTTTGAAAAAAACAGCATCTTACTTTTATTCTGGTTGCTTTTATTCTGCTCCATACCCCTGCTGCTGGAGGAAGATGCAGGTGGGGGCACCTAGGGAAACACATATGACTGCACCTGGTGCGACACCAGCTCCAGTTCTGCATCATGTGCCAGCCTCAGGGGGCTGTGGTAACTTCTGCCAGATGGTGACAGCCGGGAGCAGGTTGTCTGCCAGCTGCAGAGGTGCTGCAGCTGCACCTCCTACTGCCCTGCCTTTCACCAAAGGTAGTGGGAAAGAAAGAAAGGGATAAATAGGAAGAAAAGCAAGAAAAGGAAGAACAAGAGGGTAAAATAAAATGAAAAGGGGAAAAGGGTGGTGAAAGGATTTACGATGAGGGTTGCCTAGAGAGCTAGCAGAAGCCCCAAGTCTGGAAACATTCAAGGTCAGGTTGAAGGGGGCTCTCTAATCAACTCAATCTAGTCGAAAATCTCCTTGCTTATTGCAGGGGGGGTTTGGTTTAGATGACATTAAAGGGTCCCTTCCAATCAAAACTATCCTACGATTCCGTGAAAAGGAAAAGTAAAAGGAGATGGAAGAGGAAAAGGAAAAGGGAAAGGAACACAGGGAAAAAGAAAAGGTAAAAAGGCAGAGGGAAAAGGGATGAGCAGCACTGCAACACACTGCATTAGCTATAGCCCAGGTGGGATCCCAGCTGAGACACTTGGATGGGTTTCCCTTTAGAGCACTGAGCAAGGAGGAGTCACCATGTCATGGGACAAGGTGTCCTCAGGAATCTTATCCTGAGGAGGACAAACCTGCACATTCCCTCTTTCCCATTTTTGGGTATAAATGGGTCACACTTGTGCTGCCTAAGAGATCCTCTCATTACTGCAAACACCTCCTCTTGAAAGCTACGTGGGGAGTCCACACGTTTAATCATGTCCATCTTATCAAGATGTGAGAAAATCTATTGCTCCTTGTCTAATGTGGCAAATGCTTTATTTTAGCAGTGATTTCAGCACTGATCTATTTTAACTCTTTTGTGTGTACATTATAAATTAACGGCTTCCTTGGTTTAGGCATTTTCTGACAATTTAAAAAAAAAAGAAATTAATCTCTTACGTGTAATGTTTTTAAATGCTTTAGTGTGGAGGTTGTGATTTTTTTTACAAAAACATGTAAAAAATAATTTCATTATATTTTTGTCTTGGAAGGAGTCTTGCCGTATACCCTACATAAGGCCAAATTAATTTAGGAGATGGTGACATGAATTTGACCTAAATTTCTCTATGACATTCATCAAATTAAAAATTAAAAATCAGGTGTTTGCACAACAATGAAGCGGACACAAGGGTTTTTTTCTCTTTTGTTTCACTGAAAATGGAGAGATGTGAGAACTATCTGAAAAATGGTGGAATAGTCTTTTCATGTTACCAGATTTAATTCTTAGTAAGACAAGACAGATGACATATTGATAAATTACTTGCAGAGTAAACCTAAACCATACTTTATGCAGCAGTCATGGTTGAAGTCTTGGCTCATGAAGGTTTTGTTATTGACATCCAAATGAGTAAAAATTTCATACATAGTTTCTGAAGAAATGTTTTCTTTTTCTCTCATTATGCTAAGACTCATATGTCTAAGCTTATGCACATGATTGCTCCTACTAAGCTCAATGGGACTAAAGTCAGAACTAAGCCAGTGCATACTTCTTTGCATGGTAGGTGTTACAGAGCTAAAATATTCTTATCTTGGTAGATTTCATGCAGATGGATGCACAGCGTGGGTCTCCAAACTTCAGAAGCTATATGTGTGTGTAAAATCAGCTTCTTTTTTTTTTTCCAGATAGAAGGACAATTTTCTCACTTTTTTCAGTACTGTGCTTGAGAAAATCTTTATAAAGGGCTATTACAAGAGCCTGATGAGGCTCCTACTCCAAAGGAAATAACAAGCTACCTTAAAAACAGTGTTTGGAAAGTTAGACCTTAATGACAGTCTCACCGCAGGAGATGATACTTTGCAGAGAACTAACTGTAGACTTGAGAGTAGGAAGAAGACTGATAAAGAAAACAATTAGTTCATTCTAAATAGAAAAAGAGAACCAAAAAGAAACAAGACATTTGGAGTAACCATACTATAGGTGTCTCAAATAAAGATCATATCCAAACAAGAGGGGTTGCAAATCTAAAAACATGGTGATAGTTTTGACTGCAGACAGACCTCTTTGACATGCAGACTTTGTCCTGACTCCCAGTTTGAGGACACTGCTGTCCAGAAGAAAATGCACAAAGGCTGGACATTTGGTTGTTTTTCTCCACGTTTAAATTATAGCAATGGTTTCAGTATTACAAGCAAAGTCGGTTTTGTTTTGTTTTTTATTTTTGACTGTGCACGTTCTCTTGATGCCTCAATGATCAAAGGGCTCTTTTACAAAATAGGAACTTATTTCACTAAGAAGGCAGCTGCATTGACAGAAATTTACAGTCATCATTAAGATCTTTTAAAAGCAAACCCAAGTAGAGCACTATCGAAGTAGGTTTACACCAAGGTAATCCACAGGGGGCTTTTAAGGGATATGGCACCTCTCCGTCGATTCCCTGCATTTCTTGCTATGACTGCAGGGTAACACTGCTGAGAATGCAGGCAGGGGCTCAGTCTCCTTAAGACCCTCATATTTTCCATATGCATAATTTAACCTTATAGCAGCATTATGGTTATTTGCCAAATAAGTGTTTTCCAAGCTTCCCACCTTCTGAATATTGCTCAAGCAGATTCACAGCAAAGAGGAGAATGATATGGAGAAACTACTGGTTTGTCTTTTTATTTAAAACACAGTATGGCCTTGGTCTGCTTTGATGTCCTATTAATGAAACTGTTTTCTCCCCTTAGCACATGAAATTATACTGTCAGCAGTACAAGAAAATAAAAACAAACCACAACAAAACAAGAGAAAGTTCATGTAGGTCTGGGTGAACTCCATTTTATGGAGGCATTAAACTGAGAAACACAGTAAAGGCTTGCTTCCTTAGCTCTGCTAGGTTTTTTTTCTCTTTGCTGCTCGGCAGAGGTGGCCAGGAGCTGGGCAGCAGACCAGCTCAGGCTCTCAGGCTTCTGGCTGCCACACGTTCACACCAGCATTGATGCTGGCGCAGCAGCACCCCACCGACATGGCTCTGTCACAGCCGGTTCCACAGCCTGTCTTTGTGGCATTAACACAGGTTTGCCGAGGGGCACAAATATGTCTTTATGTGATGATTCTAAGTGACGCAGGCAGACTCCCGTGACCCCTGGTTCTGAGTTTTTAATTAAAATGCCTTTCCTACCCTTCTTCTCTCCCACCTTGTGCTTCCCTCTATCTGCCCGGCTCAGAGGGCGGCTGGAGCATCCCGCATGGCATGCACCTCTTAAGCAAAGCTTGCTCATGTTCAGGCTTTCTACTCAAATAGCAAAGGAAGGTGACTAAATGGCCTGGAAAACTAACTTAATGGCATTACTGGCAGCAGCCTTCCTCTGTGCCTGATTTCCTACTCCCTGAACATCTTAAGAGCTATAGAGGTCACTGCAGTTGGAAATGCCCTTGGGAGCTTCCCCTGCAACTACTGCATGGCAGCAGTGAGCAAAACACAGGCAGGCTCTGCCAACTCACCATGCAGGCAGTAGCCACCGTGTGCCCTGGGGGCTTCCCAACCTCCTTCCCACTGGGATGCAAGCCTGCCGCTCGGGAAGCAAGTGGCAGGTCACCGCCTGCTTCTGCTGCATCCCAAGACTATCTCCTTCCCATAAAGACTTGTAAAGATTCTCATCTGCTAGCAGTGAAGGGTCTGAAAAGCTCCTCAGGCAGTGTGGTGAAAATGGGCTGTGTCTTAGAGAGCAGTGGAGTCTATAGCACAGTTGGGGTTTAAAGGGTAAATGAAAATGTTTACAAACTGAGACAACAACTCTATTGAATTTACCACAATTTAAACCAAACAAACAAATAAATAAACCTGATCTCTTGGTGATGGGGCAACGACAGATTTCTCACAGATGTAAAAAAGGGAGAACACACTCCACAGGGCTGACCACCAAACCATGACCATCTTGCTAACACATCATGCTGCATCCATTTTTCCTGCCCCTTCGTCTGTTTTTGGTGCTGCTAGCGTCATGTGAAAGCTTTCAGAAATGTGCAGCATACAGAATGCTGCAAGCATTAGCACCAGCTGAAGGGTGAAGAAGGGCAGTCTTCCTCAGCCCTTACCCAGGGAGAGCTCTGCTGGTGCTGCTTTAACCCCGTCTGCCCAGCGTCTAATGCAATACCTGCTGTAATAAGGTACAGTAAATAGGTGTGAGGAATATACCCTGTTGGTACAAACCCACACAGCTGTGCTGGTTCCACCAGGATGCTGTCTACCTTTATACCTTTCACACACACCATGTGGAACCAAAAGCTTCTCTCTGATGACAAGAAGACTCGAACATGCCCTCTGCCCATTAGCCATTTCCCTCTGTCCTCATAAATAAACAGCATCTTTCTCCAAGATAATTCCTCTCTTGTGAATTGTGTTGGGGACAGCCGGTGGGGAGAGAAGAGCAGCAGCCCTGTGGTGGGAAGGGCTGGGCAGGCCAGGCCAGACTGAGGGTCAAGAGCACAGGCAGAACAGCCACCCATCTCCTGGCCTGGCTGCGCCCAACCTGCTGGGGTGCCCTGCTGGAGCAGAGGACATTCAAGTGGGGAGTGAAGGACAGGAGGGCTTTGAGAGAAGTATGCTGCATGTCTGCCCATACCTAGGTTTTGTTAGATAACTGGGTTTTAGAAACCTGCAGGAACCTGCAAAAAAGCAGGTTTCTGTCCACGGGGCAGTGCCTGGGAGGACATCTATGAAAACTACTGAGCGGTTC
>NW_009725484.1:109518-117623 GCF_000703405.1 Apaloderma vittatum
TCCATTGTACCTGCGTGATGCTTTTCGCTCCTGTGGGCTGGCAGCAAAGGTCAGCTAGAGGCTGTGTGGCTCCACCCAAACTGATAAACACATTTTTTGTGTTTTCTTTTTCTCTTTCAGGGACCATTTTCTGCTGGTTTTCTTAAAAACTCTTTCACATCACTGTTTTAATAAAATTATCTCACATTCTGAAACATTTGGATAATGAACTGAGTATTAGAGCTGTCAACTCTCTGCTGTTCAGCTGACCAGCTGTCACACCAAAGACTGTCTTTTGTAATTGGTAGGCTTTGGTTTTGATGTTTAATTCCCTTATTTCATCAAAAGACTTTCTCTGAAAAAAATTTTTGAATCATGCATGTGTTGGATGATTTCTTGTATCTAAATCATCTGCTAGAAGAAACTGGGTTTTCTTGATTAAAGATTTATTTTTTTTAAGAAAGTAAGTTTTTCTTCATGTGGGGATTTTTGTTATGAAAGCGATTCCTTTGCATTACTTAGACCGGGTGATAATTAACTGCAAAATTTCCGCATCCAGAATAGTGCACCTTGTGCAAAATTTCCCTTGTGCTGAAATGGTTTAAAGACATAGTGCACCACATGCTGAGGTCCCCTTGCCCCTTCCTGTGAGGATTTGTGGGTGGGATGAGGGCAGGAGGCCTTTCATGTTTAATGGGCAGTAGTGGCTGATTGCCACTGCTGTCCTCTGATGACTCCCTCAGAGTATTTATTCCACAAAAGCCTGAAATCATTTAAAGTTTACAGATGAGAAGTGGGAGAAAGACTTTTTTTAAAAGTCCCAGAAAAGGGTCTTAGACAATACTGTGTGGCGGGAGAAGTTAACAGCATGTGGGAATCTGGCAAGTCTTCAACAGGCTTTGCTAAGGTAGACACAAAGTTCGATATTTCTATTTTCTTCTTATTTTTAAACATTAAAAGTCACTCTCAAGCTCCAGTAAGTACAGGGACATTCAGAAGGACAAGCTCTGCTCTATGGGAGGACATTTACAGCAGTGAATAGAAGTTTCATCAAAATAGAATGATTTTCATGAAAACCTGATTATGAGGATCATACGAAAGTTAAAACTTGCTGCAAAGCAGCATTCACAAATTCTCCTAAGACGGTTTTTGCAATCTCCTCCAGCAAACTGTGCAGAAAAGGAGAGAAAAATCAGTCTTGCTTATGAAAACTAGACCTACATTTCAGACTCTACTATAAATATAAACCCATGTATTCTTATCTGCTATAAATATAAAACCATATATTCTTAAGTGTCTCGAGGTTTGCTAGTTGCTTATTCAACATTCATCAGCGTGTTTAAGAGAATCATTTGAAACAAAAAATAAATCACTTGGTCAAGGCTTTGCATTCTTTCTACTCAGGATGAGAGGTTCCAATCTGAATAATTCTCATGCAAAAACATGGTGAGTTCTGCCACAGTCCTGCTGGGACTCTGCACCAGTTTCTCAGCCCCTGCTGGGACTCTGCACCAGTTTCTCAGCCCCTGTATCAGATGGCTGAGGTCCCACGAGGTTTGGGGCAGGTGGATGAAGACCTGGCTCATATCTGGTGAACCTAAGTGATCTGGTGTCTAGCTGTCCAGCAGCAGCTGTACGGACACAATGGCCACAGCTACTACTCTTGCCTGTGGGCTAGTACTGTGCATCTGCGAGAGAGGCATCCAGCCTCTGTCCTTGGAGGTTTTCAAGACCTGCCTGGAGAAAGCCCTGAGCAGTCTGGTCTGATCCCAGTGCTGGCCCTGCATTTGGCAGGAGGTCCCTTCCAGCCTGAATAATCCTATTGTCCTGTAAACAGCTGGGACAGAAGCTAGACAGCACAGTTTGAGAAAATGGCCTTTAGATGAAATAATGCAGATGTTGCTCCCTTCCGGTGTATTGCATAGACCTTTCTCCCACTTTTGTATGCATATGCATCCTTCTGTACTGCTCTGGTGATTCAGAGCAAATACAGTGCTAGTTTGATTGATCTCTTAATATGAGAACATTTATACCAAACTTTGGCTGGTCTGTGCTGTGAATCTGGCTCTGAAATTCCCTGCAGTATCCAGCACCTCCTTCCCATGACTGGTAGCAAGCAGTAAACTGTAAGAGCAAAATAGTTTCTGCAGATCACTTGCTTGCAAATGTATTCTTCAAGGAACTATCTCAATGCATAGCTCAGTTCTGAAAATGGAATATGCATTTTGCATATTTTATTTATTCCATTCTTTTCTTTTTCATTGTGGCTAACTTTTGATTTTCACAAAGGCTGATATTCCCACTTAAAATAGCAGGAAGAATGTAGGAAAGTGAGCAGAACTGCAGTCACCCATTTCCATTTATAGATTCAAATACTGACCTCTATATTTGTCTGTTCCAGCCATTTGCATTGCATTCTTGGAGAAAAGTTGTGAGCTCTGCATCTAAGTGGATGTTGCCACCTTCATGGTATAAGGAAGAAAAAATCTTTGGATTTCCTAGCTCCTGCCTATGACAGATAACTACAGAGGGCAGAAGTACCTGGCAGGTAATTCACTGTAATGCCTCCTGGAAGTGCAGCTGATATTTGTCTCTAGCATAGGATCATGGGATCATAGCATCATATAGAAACACAGAACATAGAATCATGCAAAGGTTTGGGTTGGAAGGCACCTTTAATGATCATCTAGCCCACCTCTCCTGCAGTGAACAGGGATATCTTTAACTAGATCAGGTTGCTCAGAGCCCCATCAAGCCTGACCTTGAATGTTTTCAGCGACGGGGCTTCTGTCATCACTCTGGGCAATCTGTTCCAGTGTTTCATCACCCTCATTGTAAAAAAAATCTTCCTTCTCTCTAGTCTAAATCTACCCTATTTTAGTTTGCCCTGCTAAAAAGATCGTCCCTACCTTTCTTATAGGTTCCTTTTAAGTACTGGAAGGCCACTACAAGGTCTTCCCAGAACCTTTTCTACAGGCAGAACAACTCCAACACTCTCAGCCTTTCTTCGCAGGAGAGGCATTTCAGTCTTCTGATCACCTTCATGGCCCTCCTCTGAACCCAGCTGAGCAGGTCCATTCTATGTCTTTCCTTTACTGAGGGCCCCAGAGCTGGACACAGTACTCCAGTTGAGGTCTCACAAGAGCAGAGTAGAGGGGCAGATTCACCTCTCTCAACCTGCTGTCCACATTTCTTTTGATACAGCCCAGGATACAGTTGGCCTTCTGGGCTGTGAGTGTACATTGCTGGCTCATGTCTAGTTTTTCATCTACCTTAAACCCAGAGTCCTTCTCTACAGGGCTGCTCTCAATCCCTTCATCCCCCAGCCTGTATTGATACTGGGGCTGCCCTGACCCAGGTGCACTTGACCTTATTGAACCTCATGAGATTCATATGGGCCCACTTCTGAAGCTTGTCTAAGTCCCTCTGGATGACATCCCATCCCTCTGGCATACCAACTGTACAAATCTGTTTGGTGTCATCGATTATATTTACAGCATAATATCTTTTCTCATGAGACCTTTTTTGTTGTTGTTGTTCTGCACAGCCATAGAGGCTACAGAAAACTGTGCCAAGAATAACATACAAGACTTTATAGTTGCTTCTGTTTCAGGACAGCTAACAATAAAAATGTAGCAAACCAAGATGGACAGTGCTCCCTTCCAGTGCCAGGCAATTTAAACACTACACTACAAAGTACTTAACTGCAAGTAATTCAATGTCTACGCCTAGATACTCTCACTATTCAACAAAGTGCTTCTTTTCAGCTCGTGATGGGTGATCAGGAGCCTTAGGAACCCCTGCCCTGGGTATGCTGAACTCATCTTGCTTTGACGTTGGTTTGAGCATCAGTGCACTGATGCCTCCCTGCTCTCCTTTCTGAGTGTGGGAAGGAGGGCAGGGAGGTTTTAGCTTCCTAGAGATGGGGCAAGTAATCTGCTAGACCAGACAGCAAATTAAAAGGTTATGTGTATTTGAGTGAATTGTAGGCACTGTGGAATTAAGAGTTGCTGGGTTTTGTTTCTAAAAGAATGAGGGTCGCGGCTGCAGAGGTACAGATTGACTGTGCGTGCAACTACATCCCTAAGGCGAGCTTGCCTTGCTGTGCCATGCAATGGTGAGATAAAAATCATGCTTTTATAGCAACAAACTGTCCTGAATCAGCTCCGATGGTTCATCTGTATACTGCAGACAGCCTGCCCAGGCTCAGACTCATTGCACATGTTCAAGAAGCCTTCCAAGGTCTTACCCTCCTATCCTGCATAAAACTGTTCACTGCTATTTCACGTCTATTCATGGCTAGTTCCTCATATATTTAAAGCACTGCCAATACACACCAGTTTGTGTTCCACTGGAGGGCCTACAGTTGCACGTACATATTGATGACTGAAACTCATTAGAATTAAACTCCTTAAAATTGCTGGGTAGCTGTCTGTCCTGGTACTGTGTCCATATGCACAGAATTTTCTCTGTTATTAATAAGCCACTGTATCTGAAATCACACCATATACTGACAAGAGTAATGCTGAAGCTGAAGCTGTATGCTCTCAAGGGAATCTTTTTAGGCACAAAGCAGGAACTAACCTTCAATAATGTTTATGCATGTCATCCATTATTACAATAGATAAATGCTATGGATATCCAGTGCCAGGGAAAAGCAGGCTTAGGGGACTTGGTGTGGCTTTGATGCAAATAGGAAAAAGCCCCTTTGCCTCTTTAGTGTTGAAATTGCTTTTACACCCTAACTCAGTTGGCCCATATTAACCAATGTGCCAGATGGGTAAAGGAAATGCCTTAGATTTTATGATGCTTTACAACTTGCA
This sequence comes from Apaloderma vittatum, assembly GCF_000703405.1. NCBI lineage: Eukaryota > Metazoa > Chordata > Aves > Trogoniformes > Trogonidae > Apaloderma > Apaloderma vittatum. The sequence continues at coordinate 114,321 of NW_009725484.1, forward strand.
AATTACCCAAACCCATTTGCTATAAATTATTCAAGATATTAAGGCCCCAGTTTCAGAATTAGCCTCCAATTCTGTGCCTGAAGACAATTACAGGTACAATTTATAGCAGAGACATGCAAGGGCATTTTTTTGATATATAGACCTCTGCCCACCTGATTATCCCACAAAAAGATGGCTATGTGCTATAAAATGTTCCCAGAGCAATCTGTCTCTGACAAATTACTTCCATGGAAGTGGAGCCTAAGTTGAAGTCCTCTCAAAAAACAGAAGTTAAAAAGTAATTATAAGATTACTGTATATCTTTGAGGAATACAGCTTTAAAAATCTTAAAAATCTTCCTTTAAATATGTGCTGTATTGTTATCATCATTTCTCTGGGGTTTACTGCACTGGCAAACTTATGGACCATCACCTAAAAATGTCAGTGTGATGCATTTGGTACACACAAGAAAGACAAATCTTCCTTAATATTGTTAAAAAAACTACTTTCGTGTTCCAGAATTTGGATTTATGAATCATAGTATATATATATTCCATAATATTTTTTTAAGTATTACACTTACAAAAAGTAGATAGCGCTGCCATTAAGAAAAAAAAAAAAGGAATTATGTCAAAGGAGCAAAAGCATCAGGGGTTTTATAAAGCCTAATTTCCACTCTTCTTCGTGGACTTGAGACAGATTACATCTAAATATCATGAGTATTAGGGTGAAGAGGTTATTTAGATTAATTCTAAATTTCTGCTTACATTGAGCCATTACCAAAGCAGCATACCCTCTGGAAGCAGTGGGCATGTCGGTGTGAAAAGCTGAACGGAGATGTTGTGGTCATACTTTGGTATGCTGTGGAACAGTTGTTAAACCAATAAAGCTGAGAGTTTTATATATAAAAATTTGAAAATAATTTTTACTATTATTATCCTAGTGTGCTATCTGTCCCTTCAGCTGCTTGGAAAAAGTGTGCGGTTTCTTGAAATTTGTTCCAGAAGCCCATGGTTGCAAATGTGAGTTCTGGTCAGTTTTCTAACAATTTTGGTGAGGAAATTTTTACATCTAGGACTGGAAGTTAAATATCTGCTGCAGGAACGAGTGCCTAATTCTACCCTGGCAGCCATGCACGCATTTAGGCAGCACAAAGCCTGTGATCCTCTGACACGCTATCTAAAGCCCGTCTTGGTGAAAAATGTTCCCTTGTCCCAAAGAAAAAACATCAGTTTGACAGAGATTTTAATGGATGATAGCACTGAGGAAAGTTAGGGATAGAAAAACATTTACCATGTCCAGTAGCCTGGAGACTTTCATGCACCAGGAGAGTGAGGCTCCAGTGTCTTAGGCAGATGGAGCAGGGCCTCCAGCCTGGGTCTTTGCCCCTCCCTTAGTAAATGCTCCTGTCATGGAGTTTCACAGGGAAAGATTTTGTCAAGAACATCTGACAGAGAACAATTATCATAGCCCCCAAAATTATGACCAGCTGGTGATTCATGAAATGACAGCGTTCAGATTTCTTGTTCATGACTCATTGGACCAGGGCTATTCCCAGTTCTTCTACTCATTGATATGTCCTTTGTGTTTGGTTGGTTTTGGCAGTAGATAAAGAGTATTTCATGGCAGGGTGTATTTGTAACTTTAGATGGCCACAGGTAAGTGGTTATGACAACCAGACCTCCCATCCTATCTTATGGGCCAACCAGATTTAGCCTTTGCAGCTGTGACCATGTTGTTCATCTGGAAATGCCCCGTCTTCTTTCTGCACAGGAAGAGAGTCTGTACCTCCTTCAAAGCAGTAGTGATTAAAATGCAAAGGAGTCAGGAAACTGAATAAGGAGCTTTTTTTTTTTTTCCCCAGCATGATGGAGCCACTATGTAGCTGGAGAAACTTGTCAGGGATGTTAATTCTCTTGGAGAGAAATAAAAGGTGATTTTTAAAAATGTAAATTATTACACCCTTAATCATTCGGGTGAATAAGTATGCAGACTGTGAGTTCCTAAGGCAGCAAGAGGATGCTTCTTAATAAACACTGAAGAGCAGAGATATACCCTACACCAAGTGATGCAGCATTCTTTCAGATGTAGAAAAAGGTTATCTGGTAAAATCACCTTGTATCTTCTGAAAGATCTCCTTTACTGAAATCTGCAAACTACTCATAACGACTAGCGGCCCACCTTCATGGTATACATGTAGATTTGGTGCTTAGGGACATGGTTTAGTGGTGGACCTGACAGTGCTAGGTTAATGGTTGGACTCAATGATCTTAAAGGTCTTTTCCAACTGTTGTGTTTTGATCCTGGCCGGCGGCCAGGTGCCCACACATCTGCTCTATCACTCCCTCCTTCTCTACGCAACAGGGGGAGAAAATATATGGAAGGGCCCATGGTTTGAGATAAGGACAGGGAGATCACTTATATTTACCATCCTGGGCAAAATAGACTCAGTTTTGGGGAAATCAGTTAAATTTATTAAGAGAACAAATTAGAGAAGAGTAGTGAGAAATAAGAAAGAATAGATCTTAAAAAACTCCACCTTCCCCCATCCCTCCCTTCTCTCTGGGCTTAACATCAATCCTAGTTAATCCACCTCCTCCCCCTGAGCGGCACAGGGGGACAGGGAATGGGGGTTACGGTCAGTCCATCCAATGTTGGTTCCACTGCCGCTTCTTCACTCTGGGGGAGGACTCTTCACACTTCCCCAGGGCCATTGTGTGGTCCCTCTCATGGGAGACAAGCTTCACACACTCTTCACCAGCATGAATCCTCTCACGAAGGGCAATTCATCACAAACTGCCCAACATGAGACACCCCACAAGGGGCAGCCCACCCCTCTTGAGTCTGAGGTGCAGTCCTTCAGGGAAACTGCTCCAGCGTGAGTCCCCCACAGCGTCACAAATGTCCCACCAGCCAACCTGCTCCAGCGTGGGCATTCACTCTCCCACAGGCTACAGGTTCTGACAGCAACCTGCTCCAGCGCGGGCTTCCCACAAGCCACAGCCATCCGCTCCGGTGTGGGGTCCTCCACGGGCTGCAGGTGGACATCTACACCCCATCACACCCATGGGCTGCAGGGGGAAAGCCCACTTCACCATGATCTTCACCACGACCCGAAGGCCTTTCTGCTCCAGTGCTTGGAGCACATCTTGCCCCAGCTTCTTCTTCGTTGACCTTGGTGTCTTCACATATTCTCATTCCTCCATCTCTGGGCCAGCTGTTGTGGCGCAGTTCTTTTCCCCATTTCTTAAATATGTTTTCAGAGGTGTTCCTCTCCTATCATTTTACTGATAGGCTCAGCCTTGGTCAGAGGTGGGTCCCTCT
>NW_009725484.1:117644-118372 GCF_000703405.1 Apaloderma vittatum
AGACTTGTGAAGCTTCTAGCAGCTTCTTGCAGAAGCCACCCCTACAGCCCCCCATCCCTCCAAAATCTGTCCAGGCAAATCCAGTACACCAACCTAAATTATTCTATGATTCTATGACTAATTAATTTATGAAAACAAGAAGTGTATTTCCTACTGAGCTTCCATTCTGAAATTTGGCCCTGTCTTTGCTTTCAGATTGGGTGATTTTTATTTTTCCAGAGAGGGTTTTAGCTATTGTGTTTGCCTGGCCAGATTTCAGTGGCAGGGGGACTGTAGGGGCAGATTCAGCAAGGAGCTGCTAGAAGCTTTCCCTGAGTCTGAGAGAGCCAATGACAGCCGGCTCCAAAGAGGGACGCGCCGCTGGCCCAGGCTGACTATCAGCAATGATAGGATAGGAACGCCTCTGTGAAAACATATTTAAGAAATGAGGAAAAAAGAACTGCATCACACAACAACTGGTAGAAAGAATGAAGAGTGAGAATACGTGAAGACACCAAGGTTGGTGAAGAAGGGGGAGGAGGATGTGCCCCAGGCACTGGAGCAGAATGTCCCCCGGGTCGTAGTGAAGACCATGGTGAAGCAGGTAAGAATGAAGAGTGAGAATACGTGAAGACACCAAGGTTGGTGAAGAAGGGGGAGGAGGATGTGCCCCAGGCACTGGAGCAGAATGTCCCCCGGGTCGTAGTGAAGACCATGGTGAAGCAGGTTGGGCCTCTGCAGCCCCTGGG